>NC_060174.1:76219874-76519874 GCF_021184085.1 Oncorhynchus gorbuscha
CCTGGTGCGTCATCTCAGCAAATCAATAGGCAAAAGCAGTATGACGCTTTTCCGCACGGTAAAGCGACTCAAGTAAGAATGAAGGTCACCCAGTAAAATATTACTTCAGTCTAAAAGTCTAAAAACACTTAGTTTTAAATATACTTAAGTATCAAAAGTACATGTAACTGCAAAAATATACTTAAGTATTAAAAGTAAAGTATAAATAATTTGAAATTCCTTATTTTAAGTAAACCAAACGATTTTCTTGTTTTCTTGACTTTATAGATAGCCAGGGACACACTCCAACACACTCCAACAATCAGACAATAAATGTATGTTACCAATTGAAATACATCTATTGCAGGATAAATCAATGTTAAAGTTTACATAGCTGGCCATATATGGATGTTAAAATGTACTTTATGGGTTGGTTATGTGGCTTTTTCTAATCTTCACTTTCTACTACATATAATAATACGATTAAATGATATCTTTACATTAAAAACCAAAGTCTATCAGAATTCCAGTCATTCCAATAAATGTTATACCCCTTGACCTTCAAGAATAGGACTTGGAAATACAGAAGTATAGATTAGCCAAATTGTTTTACCTGAGCATGACCCCAAAACTAAGGACTTATTAGCTAGCCCTACTCTGTTGTTTATGATTTTGTTGTCATGGAGGACTGATTGGGCTCATTGATTCGAGTTGAAAAATAAGTGCTGTGGGTGTGCAAAGCTTTCATCAAGGCAAAGGGTGGCTACTTTGAAGAATCTAAAATATATTTTGATTTGTTTAACACTTTTTTTGGTTACTACATGATTCCGTATGTGTTATTTCATAGTTAAGATGTCTCTTCACTATTATTCTACAATGTAGAAAATTGTAAAAATAAAGAAAAGCCCTTGAATGAGTAGGTGTTCTAAAACTAATGTATATATAATTTATAAATCCAAAAATAGATGTAGCAATTACAGTTTGCCAATTTAAGTCTATCAAGTGTGCAAGTTTGAGAATATGTCCATTAAGCATATGGATATTTTTATTTATCAGCATGAATTAGGTTGAGCAATAAAAGCCCCGTTTTTATTCCATAGGCTTGGATCCGCACTATGCAGCTGTTGCAAGAGCGCATTTTTCACTGGCTGTCCACTGGTTTCAAAAACAATGATTAATTGGCAGCTTAAATTTCTTGAATTCAAACATTGGGTTCAAATACATATTTAGATTTGTGAAGAACCATCCACAACAACCACACTCCGTAAGGCGCAAATAGCTAAATGAGAGAGCAGCAGTGTGATTCACATCAATGCGGTAACGTTATGTCATGTTCAAAAAGTTCACAATTTTACCAATTCTAGGTGAAAGCAGAACTACTTTGAAATAGTTTTGACTGTGTTTAAAACTTGGGAACATACAACATGGGCTCTTTCACATCGTCTACACATGTGGCATTGCAGTCTTATCAATACAGTGTAACAAGCAATCAGTTATCTGTAAATTGCGTGGCTCCATTGTAGAGGCTGTGCTTGTTATGTACTTTGTATCACTTGCTTGTCCAATGCAGATAAATGACCAAACGCTATACTGGCAGATTAACTCATTGTGTGTGGTGATGTTTAAAAACATAATGTTTATGTTATGCTTATAGATAAGCTAAAAATGTGCGTGAGTAAGTGTTCATTATCATAATTGAGAGTGTGACGTCTGCTGCTCAGTAATGTACATCCATCCCTGTGATAGCTTTAGAGTTTGTTCACACAGTTTGTACAGTGCTTCCCCTCCATGCAATCTCCATAGTTTTATAATAACCTCCATAATCTTTGGTTTATGATAAGGTAATACACTTGTAGGCCTACTAATATCATTAAGATGTTTCATCTGATTAAAACATGGATACCCTCTGCCCCCTGCAAAAGGTTGACATGAAAAATGTGTTCGGCACTATATTTGAAAAAAGAACGTTTGCACTCGGGTAAAGATTAATGAAGAAGAATGAATAGGGAAAGGCTATTCAAGTTTTGGCAATGCTACTACTGGAGCCTATAGGTGCATGTTAGTGGAGCAGTTCATATTGAGCGAGAGAATTTGATAGAATCTGATTGTACTGCCAGTCCCTGTCCCTCAAACAATCAGATGTCAATCCTATGGTTTGGATAGGGCCTTTACATAACATTCCAAGTGTTGCATTATGGAGTATGTATAAATGTATGGAAATAATGGAAGCTCTGTTCAGTCAAATGAATACAGTACAGCACAATGCTATGTAGGCCTATTACTATAAGAATCAAAGTTAGATCATTATGACGGTCAAAGATAAAAGTAAAAAAATAGTCAATATAAAAATAAACAGTTATGGAGGGAGAGTCGCTCTGGATTGGAGTCAAGTTAGATGACTGAATGTAATGTTAATGTTGAGCGGCTTCACTGCAGGTAGATTGTATGTTTTAATATTCACACAAAAAAAAAAAATCGGAACATCTGACCATATATGCTATATAACACTAGAGGGAGCCAGCAGAATTGCCTTTACTGGCACCTCAGTCTAGAAGCAGCCAACTGAGACTGATAGGGAGCCTACTGGCATCTCAACAAGCTTTTTAGGTACCAGTAGTTGAGGTGTCAGATATTGTCACAGTTGGGGTATCTTAATTTGATCACTCTGTTATCACTATGATTTTTTTCTGAGCTTAAGGAAATTCAAATGAGCCTCGTGATTTACATAAAAACCTGCAGACCTCTCGATCGAACGCTATAGTATCAGACATAAAGATCCTACTATTGTAGGTCCTACTACTGCGACATTCAAATGTACAAACATGCATTTGAAATGCAGCAATACACATCAACAACCATCATTTTATATAGCTTAACACAGTGGTGTGAAGTAACTTAAGTAAAAACTATTTTGAAGTACCACTTCGTTTTGAGGGTCTGTAATTCACTTTACTATTTATATTTTTGGCAGCCTTTACTTTTACTCCACTGCATTTTCCCTAGCACCCAAAAGTAAGCCTACAAGTTACATGTTGAATGTTCAGAAAGGACAGTAATATGGTCTAATTCACTCACCTATCAGTATAACGTGTTGTCATCCATACTGCCTCTTATCTGGCAGACTCAGTAAACACAAATATTGCGTTTGTAAATTATGTCTGAGTGTTGGTGTGCCCCTGATGTCCATAAATGCAATTTGAATTTAAAAAATGGCCCTTTGGTTTGCTTAATTAATATAAAGGAATTTCGTGTATAGCATTTACTTTTACTTTGGACTTTTCCCACCACTGTACTTAACTACATTTAAAACCAGATATTTTTAAAAACTTTTACTCAAGTAGTATTTTACTGGGTGACTCACTTCAGTTTTATATCAGGTAACGTTACTTTTACTCGTGTGACAATTGATTACCTTCTCCACCACTGATAACACACAATATATATAGATCACAACATACAAGTGTATTCAAAATACTGCCATAGGCTACACCTAAATTATAACTTACTGTAGTCTATGAAAACGGATTTCCCATTGGAAATGATTTGACAGTAATCAAATCTTCCTGCTGCAGGATTATTTTACTCCTGCAACAAAACTGGTCAAATTAAGATCCTACATCTGTATGTGATGCACTGTACACAAAATACACTACAGTTCAACAGTTGGGGTCACATAGATATGTCATTGTTTTAAGGAAAATCACATTTTATGTCCATTAAAATTAAATTGATCAGAAATACAGTGTAGACATTGTTAATGTGGTAAATGACTATTACTGGATACAGCTGATTTTTAATGGAATATCTATATAAGCGTACAGAGGCCCATTATCAGCAACCATCACTCCTGTGTTCCAATGGCACAATGTGTTAGCTAATCGAAGTTTCATTTTAAAAGGCTAATTAATCATAATGCAACCATGTTAGCACAGCTGAAAACTGTTGTTCTGGTTAAATAGGCAATAAAACTGTCCTTTAGACTAGTTGAGTATATGGAGCATCAGCATTTTAGAGTTTGATTACAGGCTCAAAATGGCCAGAAACAAATAACTTTCTTCTGAAACTCATCAGTCTATTCTTGTTCTGCATAGAAGGCCAGTATCCCGGAGTCGCCTCTTCACTGTTGACATTGAGACTGGTGTTTTGCGGGTACTAATGAATCTGCCAGTTGAGGACTTGCGAGGTGTCTGTTTCTCAAACTAGACACTAACGTACTTGTCCTCTTGCTCAGTTGTGCACTGAGGCCTCCCACTCCTCTTTATATTTTTGTTAGAGACAGTTTGCGCTGTTCTGTGAAGGGAGTAGTACACAGCACTGTATGAGATCTTCCGTTTCTTGGCAATTTCTTGCATGGAATAGCCTTCATTTCTCATAACAAGAATAGACTGAAGTGTTTCAGACAAAAGTTTTGTTTCTGGTCATTTTTAGCCTGTAATCGAACCCACAAATGCTGATGCTCCAGATACTCAACTAGTCCAAAGGAGGCTGGTTTTATTGCTTCTTTAATCAAGTTCAGCTGTGCCAACATAATTGCAAAAGGAGTTTCTAATGATCAATTAGCCTTTTAAAAGGGAAAACTTGGATTAGCTAACACGAAGTGCCATTGGAAAACAGGAGTGATGGTTGAGGAGTGATGGTCAGCCATGTCCAGCTACAATAGTCATTTACAACATTAACAATGTCTACACTGAATTTCTGATCAATTTGATGTTAATTTAATGGACCAAAAAAAAAAAAAGTGAATATATATATATCCCTGTTACAAATCCCTTTTGGCCTGACAGTCTAGGGGGATGGTAATGAGACCCATAACAACTCATGCAAATTATAATAGTGACAATGTAAAAGTGTGAACGAAATAACCACAACAACTGAAATCTACCATCAAACTCAGGGTTTATTAATAAACACACGGTAATGAGGGGGGGGGGGCAGGAAAAGGGATTGAGCTGGACCCAAGGAAAGAAACAATAAGTATTCAAAAACACCCCTAAGCTAGACTTTAACAGCTAACTAATTAACCAAAATACAGTGGGTGGTCCACCCAGTTCTAACTAGTGTATTTAACAAAGTTTACCTACGGGTAGTGTATGCCCATGGGCTACTTGTCTTGGTTTCCCCTTTTCCCACCAGCAAACAAACACCATAACCAAAAACAATACTCACAGGTGAGGACAAAGTGCTATGGAGGTGCTCAAACAAAAGAGAGGTTAATACACACCGCGAGCATAACACAGAGACCTACAGACATGGCATGTACAGAGAGATTGAGCTCTAGAGCAAACAACTGACAGGGTTTTTAAACCAAGAGAAAGGAACTGTGATAGGGTAGGAAACAGGAGGAGGTGTGTCTTCTGATTGATGATTGGATTGGTGACTGATTGGGGAGTGATGATTTTCACCTGTAAGGGGAGAAGGAGAGAAAAGAACACACACACACACACACACACACACACACACACACACACACACACACACACACACACACACACACACACACACACACACACACACACACACACACACACACACACACACACACACAGGATACTGGTATCCGTAACAGTCCCCATAGAGGAAGAGGCAACTACGTTTTTAAAAATCCATGGAAAGAGCGAATGGCACTTTTACAATTCATGTTCAGAGGGTTAAATAAGGAACGTGATATGTAATAGAAACCAGGTGTGTGTAATACAGACAAAACAAAACGAAACTGAAACATGGATCGATGGTGACTAGAAAGCCGGTGACGTTGAACGCGAACACCACCCGAACAAGGAAAAGGGCCGACTTCGGCGGAAGTCATGACAGGGGTGTAGATAACATTTTGCCATTTTAAAGCAAGTTTGCTATAATTCTGAACATTTTGCCATTGGGCGGAGAGAAGATTTAGCAATGTTATGTCATGGAATTGTACTTATTTTTCCATGGGGTGTAGAGATAAATGTGCAGATTCTCAGCTAATTTCCTGCAATTCTACACATTTTGCCATATGATGGAGGCAAATGTTTGCAGTTTTTAATATAATAAGTGAGGATCATTGGGCTCCACCCCGTTTGGTAATTCGACCATGCTTACTACCAGTTTAGATAGCTGGCTGCTAGACTAATTTACCAATTCAAAATATTGAACGAGTTCTAATGCACCTTGTGTATTCTATTATTCTAACTCTCAACAGTAAGCTGAGACCCCGACTGAGTTCCTACAAAAATGTATAATAATAATACAGTGACATTTTGTTGTTGTTGTGAAATTGCCCCGGGCCGCCAGTTGTCCATCCCTGTTCTAAGTGAAAGTGAAAATTGAATGGCCACATCAAGTAACTTTTGGTTTAAGTCCTGGATTTCCCCTTGTTTTGTGAGATGAAAAACAAAAGAACATATTGTTCTGTCACAGTGGATTTAGGCAGAGAAAGGAAGAGGAGCTGACGTTTTTTTTCCGGTTGGGACTTATGATTAAAAGGTAAATGAAAAATTATTGTATGTCATTGGTATGCTTGCATATTGATAGATCCATTTTTTAAGTAAATCAAGTAGTTCATAATCGATCTTTGAACCAGCTTCCTTGATTTGTAAGATACTTATGTTTTTTTTAGGATAACAGTATGAATCTTCACAAGGAATTACTTTAAATGTGGATGATATAGCAACCAATGAAAAGGCACGTTCCTGGACGTTTTAAAGAGTAGAAGCGCCCTTTACTTACAAAAGACCTTCCTGATTTTCACTGACCCTCTTTACTGTAATGTTCTATTTCCCAAGCCACTTAGAGGACAGTTGATAATGAGTGTCTCACTGCTGCTTGCACAGGTAAGCTGCACACTTCTACAGAGACAGAGTATAAAGTCACCGTCTTGTACTGTCACTATTTTTGGTACCAAGCAAGTTGGGCTGTCCAGTGCAAGACCTATACACGACAGCATTAAGTTATTATGAGGTACAGTGCATTCGGAAAGTATTCAGACCCCTTGACCTTTTCCACACTTTGTTACGTTATAGCCTTATTCTAAAATTGTTGAAAGCATTTTTTTACTCATCAATCTACACACAATACCCCATAATGACAAAGCAAAAACAGGTTTTTAGAAATGTTTGCTAATTTATTAAAAATCAAAAACTGAAATATCACATGTACATAAGTATTCAGACCCTTTACTCAGTACTTTGTTAAAGCACCTTTGGCAGCGATTACAGCCTTGAGTCTTCCTGGTTATGACGCTACAAGCTTGATACACCTATATTTGGGGAGTTTCTCTCATTCTGCTCTGCAGATCCTCTCAAGCTCTGTCAGATTGGATGGAGAGCGTTGCTGCACAGCTATTGTCAGGACTCTCCAGAGATGTTTAATCAGGTTCAAGTCTGGTCTCTGGCTGGGACACTCAAGGACAAAAAGCCACTCCTGCATTGTTTTAATGTTTTTTTAATCGTTTATTTAACCAGGCAAGTCAGTTAAGAACAAATTCTTATTTTCAATGACAGACTAGGAACAGTGGGTTAACTGCCTGTTCAGGGGCAGAATGTCAAATTTGTACCTTGTCAGCTCGGGGGTTTGAACTCGCAACCTTCCGGTCACACGCTCTAACCACTAGGCTACCCTGCCGCCCGTTGTCTTGGTTGTGTGCTCATCCTGTTGGAAGGTGAATCTTCGCTCATTCTGAGGTCCTGAGTGCTCTGGAGAAGGTTTTCATCAAGGAAAGTTCTCCCATTTCCAAAAAGGAACTCTAGAGCTCTGTCAGAGCGACCATCGGGTTCTTGGTCACCTCCCTGACCAAGGCCCTTCTTCCCCGATTGCTCAGTTTGGCCGGGCGGCCAGCTCTAGGAAGAGTCTTGAGTGGTAGCCACATAGCCTGGTTCCTCTCTAGGTTTATTCCTAGGTTTTGGCCTTTCTAGGGAGTTTTTCCTAGCCACCGTGCTTCTACACCTTCATTGCTTGCTGTTTGGGGTTTTAGGCTGGGTTTGTGTATAGCACTTTGAGATATCAGCTGATGTACGAAGGGCTATATAAATACATTTGATTTGATTTTGTTCCATATTTCCATTTAAGAATGATAGAGGCCAATGTGTTTTGTTAAGAAAACAATTATTTAACTAGGCAAGTCAGTTAAGAACAAATTCTTATTTACAATGACAACCTAGGAACAGTGGGTTAAACTGCCTTATTCAGCAGCAGAACGACATAATTTTAGCTTGTCAGCTCAGGGATTCGATATAGCAACCTTTCGGTTTCTAGCCCAAAGCTCTCACCACTAAGCTACCTGCCGCCCTGTTCTTGGGGACCTTCAATGCTGCAGAAATGTTTTGGTACCCTTCCCCAGATCTGTGCCTCAACACAATCCTGTCTCGGATTCCTACAAACAATTCCTTCGATCTCATGGCTTGGTGTTTGCTCTGACATGCACTGTCAACTGTATTGACACATGTATACAGCTGCAAAATGTCTAAAAAACTGTTTGTTTTGTCATTATGGGATATTGTGTGTAGAATCCTGAGGACATTATTTTATTTAATCCATTTTAGAATAAGGCTGTAACGTAACAAAATGTGGAAAAAGTCAAGGGGTCTGAATACTTTCCAGATGTACTGTATATAACAGGTAATCTCACAGATAATGGTTTATGACATTGTATACCTCTCCCCTCCCCACTCCTCACCAGTCCATTCCTCCATCCCCACTGAAGTGCCCTTGCTGCCACCAGGCTGGGGCCAGAAAGGTCAAAGGCCATCGTGCTGTGTGTCAACGCTGCTCCGAGGCCCTGCACCGTGTCTACCAGTTCTGCTGGGCCTGTGAGAGGGAGTGGCCTCAGTCAGGAGGAACCCTGGAGGGCCAAGGGAGCAATTCCTCCTGCCCTCTGCCAGGCTGTGCCCTCAGGGCTGCCCTCCTCTCCCCAGAGGTCATAGCTGATCCCTGCAGTTCAGTCAAGGGATGCCCCTTCTTCAGGGCCTGTCCTGGCTGTAAGGCCCTCCTCACTCACACCGGAAAGGGATGCCCCAATATCGTCTGTCCACACTGCAATAAAGTGTTCTGCTTCCGCTGCTTGAAGTGCTATTTTGAGTTTGATTATGTTTTTGAGTCCCATCTACAATGCACTGTGGTGGGTAACAGTCAGTCTCTCAGAGTGTTGGGAATGTAGAGGCTATGGCACATGGTCTTTGGAACATTAATTAATGCCTCATTCATTATCACTTGCAAAAGGAAATCATATTGATTGTAATTACTCATGGAAATATTACACAAATTATATTGTACAAAGACAGTAAATTGCTAGGCTTCATTATTGTCCCTTTTTCCTCAGTTGTCTGCATGCTACTCAAGTAAAATATTAATAAATCCAGAAATTATAATTTGTGTTCTGAGACCAGTCATGAGTTTCTGAATATCAGGGGGGAGGAGATTGACATGTTTTTGTGGCCGATGATGGGTTCAGGAATCATATCACAGACAGTCTATAATCAGGTGGCCATTTATAAACACTCCTCCTATACACAGATGGTGGAACCTCCAATCCCTGACTAGTGTGCTGAGAATAGTCATATTTTTGGCCTGACACGTCTATATACAGCCATGTTAGAACTCAATCATACATAACTGACACCTGGTGGTGGCACTTTAAATAGCCTTCACATCAGAACTAACAGGACGTCACCACTATTTTTAGCACAGGATTATTCATTTATTATGGATTTAAAGACATCTACATTTCATCTGCACGCTTATTACTGCTGGAAAAGAGAATTCAACATAAAAGTCCCCCATTGAAACTAATGCAAACAGATTTAAAAAAGTGGAAGCCTGCCACAATTGGAATAGATAATAAATTTGTAGGTTGGAATGTTGTTGAATAAATTCAATAAAAGGTTATAATTAGTTAATTTTACACAAACATAATGTAACAAATCTGTTGATATGGCACTGTGGATGTATTAGTCTTCAGAATTGCATTGGGTACTGTCATACCCTGATCAGTTTCACCTGTAATGCTTATTGTCTCCACCTCCTTCAGGTGTCACTTGTTATCCCTGGTGTATATATCCCTGTGTTTCCTGTCTCTCTGTATCAGTTCGTCTTGTATGTTCCAAGTCAACCAGCGTGGTTTTCCCCGTGCTCCTACTTTTCTATTATCTTCTACTAGTCCTCCCGGTTTTAACCCTTGCCTTGTTTTCTGGACTCTGTACCCGCCTGCCTGACCATTCTGCCTGACCTGACCTCAAGTCTGCCTCCCACACTGTACTTCCTGGACTCTGAACTGGTTTTGACCTTTTGCTTGTCCACGACCATTCTCTTGCCTTCCCCTTTTGGATGTAATAAATACTCAAACCATCTGCCTCCCGTATCTGCATCTGGGTCTCGCCTTGTGCCCTTATAGGTACATTTTTATATTGCAATGTACAGCCTTACCTATGGATCTTGGGTCCATGAAATAGGTTATCAGCCTACTCAGTGCCATATTACAATTGTAAAGAGTTTACACAAATATTAGTGTGCTCTTATTGTGGGGCTTTAACTTTCACCTCACAATTCAGTCTAATGTGCACAATGTTCAGCCTAATTTATGGATCTTTGGTCCATGAAATGGAGTTCTCAGTGACTCTCACAGAGCACAACTGTGAACAGTTTTCACAAATATTAGCATCATAGCTCTTTTTGCACAACTCTGAAAACACTGAAATTAGCAACATTAAGCTCATAAGTCAACCTATGTGTATTAAACATTCATATTGCAATGTACAGCCTGATACCCCATTTCATGGACCCAAGATTCATAGCTAAGGCTGTACATTTCAATAGGACTGTCCAAATCCCACAATAGGCTTAATAGTGAGGTGATTTCCCACAGTTAAAGTCCCGCAATAAAAGCTGTAAATATCATTGCGGTAAAGTGAGTAGACACTCGCAAAAAGCAGTCAAGTCATCGCGCTTCAGTCTCCTGAATTTGGGTACCCGAATACACACCACTTTACGATATCACGTTTTTTCTGGTAGGGAACTCAGTTGGATGCACTCTCTTGCACAGATAGAGATGATAGTTACAACTCATTCAAGCAAACAGTTTGAAGCACACTAATTCCATCCTTCACAATAAAATGATACCAAATCGCTTCTTTCATTTTCGCACCTTATCAAAAACAACTTTATCACGGGTAGAGTGAGGCTGCAGAATCCTAAAACGGATGCTGTCGAGCAAATATGAAATTGTGAAAGCAAGTTGTGTTTAGTCATGACATACAGTTGAAGTCGGAAGTTTACATACACCTTAGCCAAATACATTTAAACTCAGGTTTTCACAATTCCTGACATTTAATACAAGTAAAAGTTCCCTGTCTTAAGTCAGTTAGGATCACCACTTTATTTTAAGAATGTGAAATGTCAGAATAATAGTAGAGAGAATTATTTATTTCAGCTTTTATTTCTTTCATCACATTCCCAGTGGGTCAGAAATGTACATACACTCAATTAGTATTCGGGAGCATTGCCTTACATTTTTAAAACTTGGGTCAAACGTTTCAGGTAGCCTTCCACAAGTTTCCCACAATAAGTTGGGTGACAGCAACAGCCCCAAAGCTCTAGAGGAGATCTGCATGGAGGAATGGGCCAAAATACCAGCAACAGTGTGTGAAAACCTTGTGAAGACTTACGGAAAACATTTGACCTCTGTCATTGCCAACAAATTGTATATAACAAAGTGTTGAGATAAACTTTTTGTCGTATCTGGGATCTACATCTGTTTATATTAGTTACTGTGCTGTTACTAAGCAGTAATGCATTACGGCAGTGTTACGTTACTACACCTAATAGGAAATGCACATGCGCACTGGGGTGCCGCGAACTGTAGAGCAGGAGGGGTTTTGACTAAATGAAAACTAACTGTACTCCCGTCTCCTGCCTGGTCATTTCTCCACAACACAAATATTACAGTGGCGACGAGGTGATTAAACTACATAAACAGACATTGTTTGAAGGGAAGAATGTTGCGTGAGTAATGAAACTCAAAATAATTATGTAATTAGTCAGTTATTTTTTATTTTCTTTCGCCAGTATAGAAGGCTAAGCACTGCTAGCACTGCTAGTACAGTATTCAGGAGCTGCCAAGTAGCAAGACTATTGGAGTCCAGAATAGCGACACTGCCCTCTGGTGGTTAAATTTAAAAAACGGTCTCATTGAACCCATTGAAATTAGGCGATCTCAGTGGAGAAATATTGTCAACAAAATAAAAAGGAAGAAGGAACATAACACGGTGTGTACATTATTACAAATGAGTGCAGTGAATGAAGTAATTGCAGAAACTTCTGAAGTGAAGAATTAGATGAAAATTAAGGAATACAAGGAATAAGGAAACTGAACAATTAACTGTGAAAATGGCAACCATTGGTCGTGTACCAGAGTTTGAGGCTACAAAAGAGGAGTTTGATTCCTATTTGGAGAGGTTTAAGCATTGGCTGGCTGCAAATGAAATCAAAGATGGAAAGAAAGCAGACATATTTCTCAGTTTTTGGGTCCAACTGAGTACGGATTGCTGAAAGGTCTCATTGAACCAATGAAAGCAGTGGAGTTGAACTATGCAGAACTGACTGAAACTCTTTTAAGCCAATTCTCATTGCAGAACGTTTCAGATTTGACCAACGTCACCAGAGTCAAGGGGAAACCGTGGCTGACTACATCCTTGCTTTGAAAAGGCTGGCAAGTACATGTGAGTTTGCACGATTTCTTGATGATGCTCTCCGAGACAAGTTTGTATGTGGTCTCACAGGTGAAGCATATCACAGAAGGCTCCTGTCAGAGAAGGACCTGACCTTTAAGAAAGCCTGTGATATCGCACTTGGACTCGAGCTTGTCCACAGGGATACTATTGAGCTATCGGGACATGCAGAACGTCAGAAAGGTGTTCACAAGGTCAGTGATGCACGTGGTGAATAAGGCTCACAAAAGTCACACTTTTTTCAGTCCCGTCCTCAAGGTTACACAAGAACAAAGCAGCCCACATCTCAAAGGTCTAAGCCAAGTTGCTACAGATGTGGGGGAGATAATCATCAGCACAGTGAATGTCGATTCCAAAATTAAAAGTGCCACAATTGTGGAAAGGTTGGACATTTACAGAGAGTGTGTAAGGCCTCAAAACACACTGCAAGAGCACACAAAGTGTCAGACGCAGCACAAGAAGAGGAAGGTACAACTGAAACAGTATTGGAACTGTTCACAGTGTACACAGCTCAACAACTAAAAGATGGAATCTATCTCAACATGGAGTTAGTGGGAAAACCAGTTAAAATGCAGCTGGACACCGGAGCGTCTGTATCTCTGGTTCCAGAGAGACTCTACAAAGAAAAACTGAAAGACTGAAAGACTGCCCTCTTCAGCCCGCGTCCATCTGCCTTTCATCATACACTGGTGACACTATTCCTGTGTTAGGGCAGATCCAGGTACCAGTCCGGTATGAGGTGAAGGAGTGGACGCTACCGCTTGTCATTGTTAAAGGAAGAAGGAACAACGCAGAGGACCTTTGACTTACCAAGTCCAAATTGGTCATCGCCAGGTCAACGTTCATGTGGATCATCTGCTACGGTCCAACGCCCCAGCAGAGAGATGCCGAGAGAACAAGAACAATAACGACCTCCAGGACTATTCTCCTGACTGTGGACGTACGGGAGAGACAGAGCCTGACCTTCCACCTGAACCTGGCTCACCACAGGAAGCCCAGGAGGAGCGGAGATATCCTATTCGACAGCGAAGGGCACCACAAAAGCTTGACCTGTGAGTTGAGCTGGTTAAGGAGGTAACGGACAGTAAAACAAACACTTTAATATGTCCTAGATAAAAGGAAAGAAAAAGGACATTACCTGGGTTAGTTAATAGGACACAAACTCCATCTTCGGGGCAGAATAATCCCCTGGATTTGTGTTGGGCTCTGAAAAGTCTGCTTCAACCCAGTAGTTGAAAAATGTTTAAGAATGCATTGTTCAGATATTGCATTAGTAGTTACCTAACATATTTACCTTGTTCTCTGGGAGTTAAACACTATGGGGGAGGAGTGTAGTATCTGGGATCTACATCTGTTTATATTAGTTACTGTGCTGTTACTAAGCAGTAATGCATTACGGCAGTGTTACGTTACTACACCTAATAGGAAAGGCACATGCGCACCGGGGTGCCGCGAACTGAAGAGCAGGAGGGATTTTGACTAAACGAAAATTAACTGTACTCCCGTCTCCTGCCTGGTCATTTCTCCACAACACAAACATTACACTTTTGTTATTGACCAAATACTTATTTTCCACCATAATTTGCAAATAAATAAATTAAAAATCCTACAATGTGATTTTCTGGATTTTGTTTTCTCCTTTTGTCTGTCATAGTTGAAGTGTACCTATGATGAAAATTACAGGCCTCATATTAAAAACTACTTAATAATCCAAGCAACTTTTCTTCTAAAACATAGCTATTACACAGTTGAATAATGCAACCAAACCATATTTCACTCTTGAATAATGCCACAATTCACAAGCATGTGCAGATAATTAAAGGGTTTATTTTCTCCTCCGTACACATTAGCTGACAATACACAGCTAACTCCTGCTAGTTAAGCAGTCAAGCAAAGAAACATAAAAAATACAGTTAAGATTTAAAGGTACAGTGACAATTTCAGAATGTTACAGGCTGTTATTACAATTTCAGGTAAAAACTCAATAAAACAAGTCTTATCAATAAGGAAAATGTATGTACATGTGAAATTTGTACTGTAAGAGTGTTGGCTCAACAATAAAATTATGTTTACATTGTCCTGAGGTAGTCTTAGAGGGCATGGTGACTGTCATCCCGGCCACCCACACGTAGTGTCATGACTGCTATTCCAGAGGTAGTGGTTGAGACATGACAAGTTTGCAAGTTTACATTGCAGTAATATGTGTGTATATGTGTGTATTTTTGTGCAAAGTCTACTAATTGTGATGTCCCTCTAAGTTGTTTCACAAAGCCTATATTTATGGAGTGAGACCAGGCAGCTGGCTGACCCACTTGATTTCAGCAGCCTGCTCCACTCTGCTCTGCCCTGAAACACTCATCTGGATTTATGCAACAGGCAGGCCCCTGGAAGTCCTGGCTGTACTCACCTTATGGTGACCTTAATACAGATACACTGGTTCTGCCTATTTAATCTTGCTGGGAAACAGTATCGACCTCTGATTTACTCTTACCCTTACGAAGAAGTACTGAATCTTTAGATGCCAATTGTGTCCCGATGATGCCTTGAACATGAATGTAGGTCCCTAGACCCTCATTGTGACCCTTTAACAGCTAAACAATTTCCCTGGAGTTCTACTTCAACATTGCATGTCAGTATATAATTGCATTGTTACTTAACTGTATAATGTTCAACCTACATAATGAATTACGCAAACTCACTCAAACAATCACGTACTTTAAGCCTGCTTATTCGTTGTCTATTCCTCATAACCTACAGATGCCGTATCTTAATTTGATCATCCTTTTGTTGCAGGAATTTTCCTGCAGCAGGAAATGCAAACGTGCAGTGTATTTCAGCTTTTAAAAAGCTTCAAAGGTTTGTAATTTGATTTGCCCTAATGAAAAATGCATCAACCCCTACAAAAAAATGTCCATGAGAAGCTACATTAGTTGGAAAATGTTGTTTATGTGATCAATGTTTAGCTCCCTTATGTTTACCTTCTATGTTGGGAGTGTTTATCACACAGAACTCTCTCCTGGCCTTGGTTAGTTATTCCAGAAGCCTTCTTATTGATATCTTTCTAATAACAAGTGGATCTGAACATTTAAAGGAAGATGTAGCATCTTGGTGCTGGGGAGGGTGCAGGTAAAAGTGTCTTGGTCCCGATCGACACAGGGTCTTACTCCTATCACCTTCGCTGGCACTGTAAATAATTGATATCCAGTCAGACAGATATGCAGAACGGAAACCCAATACAAACAGGCAGCTGCAGGCTCTACTACTGGAATGTTACTACAACATTGAATTATCAACACTTCGATTTATGTTTATTGACATTTTTCATGAACCCTTTTGTCAAATCCAAAATGTGCGTAAATTGGGTATTTACATCATTGTAAATCTTACAGCAGTAAGGAAAATCCTCATTCATCGTTCTCTGTATGTTTGTGGTGGTGTTGATATTTTTGCGTATTTAATGTGTACAAATATAATATCTTACTTGGTTTTCTAGTGTTTTGAAATATTGTCCTTTGTCACTTTAAAATATACCAGCCTGTTTCTTCCCTCTTGCCTTTGTCCTCGTAGCCAATGAACTCATCAGTAAAACAGTTAGCATACAGTAACAGTAACTTTCTCTCACATTCCACATGATTATTTTACTCCTCTCCTCCTCCTGCTCTCTCTATCTCTCATCTGGTGCAGGTCAGGCATCCCTGACTCTGTTGCGCAACTATCCTCCTACCTCAGTTTTTCCTCATCCTCATCTCTCCCTCCCTATTCCTCTGTTGTTGTCCTCTCAATCATTAGTGCTGAGCTAGTCAACTGAAGGTCCCACTGGTACACACACGTTTACTCACTCGCACGCAAGCACTTAAGCTATAGATTTGAACAAATATTGGAAATATTGTATGGTGTGCTAGCAGCAGCAAAGACAAACACAGTGACAGCACACAACATTGAATAACCTTACAAGGTTTATTGAATGCAAAATTATACATTTAAAAAAAAGTTAATAAGGAATAATACTTCAGAGATTAAAAAGTGCAATGTTACTTCATAGCATTCACCCCTTTCCCATGGCCTTGAATCTGCTAAAACAGTTTATTGTTTCGTCATACTACAAATACACACGGTTATTGGAAGTACCACATATAATAATTGCTAGTTAAGACACAAGAGGTAATAAGGCCAGGAGTTTTTCCTGATCATGTGACTTGAAGAGGAAAGACTCTGGGCCAGTAACTTGAGCCGGGTGTTTGTCCCTGGTGTGGTCACCTAGTCAGAAAAATATCCTGGCCTTATTACCTCTTGTTTCTCAACTAGCAATTATTATATGTGGTACTTCCAATAATCGTGTGTATTTGTAGTATGATGAAACAATGAACTGTGATAGCAGGACAAATACAAGAGGGAAGAAACAGGCTGGTATATTTTAAAATGGCAGACAAATGACAATCTTTCATAGCACCAGAAAACCAGGTAAGATATTATATTAATTATTAATATCTCAAAAGTACCCTTTTGGTTTTGCTTATTTTTAGACACATTGTTTGGAAGAATATACTTTTCAAACATCACATTCCCAGAGTGGTCTCTCTACCACTTTTGAATAAATGATAAATGTTATATAATGAACAAAAATATAAACGCAACATGCAACAATTTAAATTATTTTACTGAGTTACATTTCATATAAGGAATTCAGTCAATTTAAATACATGGGAGGGCATAGGTCCACCCACTTGGGAGCCAGGCCCAGCCAATCAGAATAAGTTTCCCCCCACAAAGGGCTTTATTACAGACAGAAATACTCCTCAGCAATCCCACCCTCAGACGATCCCGCAGGTAAAGAAGCCAGATGTGGAGGTCCTAGAGAAATTAACATTCAATTACCTGGCAAAAGCTCTAGTGGAAATTCCTGCAATCCCTCAAAACTTGAGACATCTGTGGCATTGTGTTGTGTGACAAAATTGCACATTTTAGGGTAGCCTTTTATTGTCCCCAGCACAAGGTTCACCTGTGTAATGTTCATGTTGTTTAATCAGCTTCTTGATATGCCACACCTGTCAGGTGGATGGATTATATTGGCAAAGGATAAACGCTCACTAACAGGGTTGTAAACAAATTTGTGCACAGAATTTGAGATAATTAAGCTTTTTGTGCGTATGGAACATTTCTGGGATAATTTATTTCAGCTGATGAAACATGGGACCAAACCTTTACATATTGCGTTTATATTATTGTTCAGAATATCAAGGTATACATTATAGGTAATTAACCAATCACAGCCCTAATGTAGGATTGCACATTCAGCAAATCACCAGCAGAAGGAGTTCCTTTTGAATCATAACTTTAAAAGTAACAGAGCCCACTCTGGAAATGTGATGTACTAGTAAAATAGATTGTTTTGAACAATGTCTAAAACCGAACAAAATTAAAAAGGGTACTTTTGAGATAATATTAATAGTTTTAATCTTGAATAAATGAATGTGTAAAATTGTATTTCAGAATGTAATGACAGTCCATATTTTAGAGCTATTAGGGGTATAATGACACCAAGGTGGTGTCATGCATAGGATTAAAAAGGGCCTATAATTGCCACTTCCATCATGATACATTTTAAAAATATGATTTGTGTTACAAATGTAAACAGCACATCAAACATCCTTCATCCCAATGAAGTTTCTATGTGAGAATTGCCAGAACAATCTGAGAAACACAATATATTTTCGGGCTATGCTGGCATGGAGTCAATCGACCAATTGCAGCTTTGTAGTTTCCTATGCTGGTGGTAGTTATAGTTATGGCTGCAAACCAGGTATATCATAAAATACATTATTATTATTATTACCTTTATTTCACTAAGCAAGTCAGTTAAGAACAAATTCTTATTTTCAATGACGGGTTGATGGGTTAACTGCCTGTTCAGGGGCAGAACGACAGATTTGTACCTTGTCAGCTCGGGGGTTTGAACTTGCAACCTTCCGGTTACTAGTCCAACACCCTAACCACAAGGCTACCCTGCCGCCACAATGGCAATAACCACAGGCTTATTGGCACTATGCGGACAATTCCCTTACATCAACAACTACATGAGGCTTATATTATATATAATAGAGGATAATTAGCAACAAAGAAACTTCTCTACCAAATTGTTACAGGACAGTTCGCTTTAGCCTGAATATGTAACTCCTTAGCTTGTTTTATACAGGCTATAAGTGGACAATTCCCTTAAATTAGTAAATCAAGGATATTGCAATGCTTACACAATAAAACTTATGCAAAGCGGTATCCCTCATATATGTAAATGATATAACTCATTGAATGTTGGGTTACAATATGGCTGTGAAGGTTCTCCATCTGACACCCCCAAGATAAATAGGACTTTCTTACCACAGGCAAAAGACTATGAGTCAGATATTACCAGAGATGTTTCAAACAACATCACAAATGGCTTAAAACCCTCTTTCTGATATTAAATATTTTTGGTTAAGTGCATGCGTAAGTCAAAACAGGTCCTAATACAGTACTCTCTCCACTAATGATGATGAATATTACGCTGGTCAAGATCAGGTGGGGATGATGAAGAGAAAGATATCCATACCCTCTCTGAGAAATATGGATTGTATTATGACACCGGTCCAAGATGTTGCTCATCAGTTGCTCATAATCAACATTTCTCCTTTACGAAAAATCATGTTGAGTAGGCAACAATGGCAATACTTCTGACAGTCTCATAGTGGCATATCTGGGCCAAAATCACTTTATCCACTATTGGTCACAATGACTTCCTGTCCTGGTACCCTGTCCATGGCAGTGGTGATGTCACATCCTGTGCACCTGTGGGTCAACATTATGTCAGATCCTGTACATCCAGGAGCATGGCATCCTGTTTGGTCCTCAGCTGGTCCCTTATCAACAGGTGACCCACCAACTCAGAGCTCAGGTCTACAAGAATAGAATAGAATATTACTACTATTACTACTATTGTCACATGCAAAGCACAACAACAAGGCACAAATACATAGAGACAAAAATGCACAAACTGTACAGCAAGCACTCAC
The DNA here is from genome assembly GCF_021184085.1 of Oncorhynchus gorbuscha. NCBI lineage: Eukaryota > Metazoa > Chordata > Actinopteri > Salmoniformes > Salmonidae > Oncorhynchus > Oncorhynchus gorbuscha. The sequence goes on from NC_060174.1 coordinate 76,239,595, forward strand.
ATGCCAGTGCACTTACTAACAAGTTATTACCATGTAATAACCACTTTTTCCCATGTAATGACCAAGATTTCCATGTAGTGACCGCCTACTGACCGTGTATGTCATGGTTGAGTGAGGTCCTGAGGGAACTGAGCTGTTGTATTGAGCAGATCTGCAGGTCACAGCATTCCAGATGCTTCCTCTTATTGATCACACAGGCGAGGTGCTGAGACACACACACAGGAATTATTCACACATACCAATCTTCACCTCTCAGACATTGCTCAGTGTTTTCTCCACAGTCCACACTTACAGTCTCCCTTCTCCATCCTTCTTACCTCCTTCTCTTTCTGTTCAGCGAGCAGCTTGTTTTTAAGCGCACTCAGTGCAGCCCTCACCTCCAGCTTCAGGCCAGAGGGATGGTAACCATGGCTACCTGCCACTTTAGAACCCTGACAGTAAACAGGAAACACAAAATAGCATGAGTATGGATGCCAGGGTTGGGGTCAATTCCATTTAAATTCCAGTCCATTCAGAAAGTGAACCAAATTTCAATTCTAAATTTTCATAATTGAAAAGCATTGAAGAGAGTTGGAATTGGAATTTCAGTGTACTTCCTGAATTGACTGGAATTTAAATGTAATCGACCCCAACCCTGATGGATCAATAAATGATACATCACTGTAGAACAGAGTTCTTCACACCTCGTCCTAGAGTGCTGCAATGTGTGTAGGTTTTTGTCCCAGTCTTGAGCTAGACTACAATACAGGAGGGAATCGCTCACCTCTTTGCCAGCCCCCTCCTCCGTATCATCATCCTCGCTCTCACTGTTGTTGGTGTAGCATAACTGTAGATTTCTGTGATTGTGGAATCTGCAATAAGAAAAGGAAAAGGCAACAATTGCATGAACAGAAAGAACAGAAATGAGATGGTTTCAGAGAATACAGAATGAAGTTGATAATGAGATTTTTGACATTTGTTACCTAGATGAGAAAACAGTAACTCGACACCTTCCATAGTCCTCCTCCTCCCATTCCTCTCTCCTCCGAAGCCCACCCTGCCTCTCCTCCGCCCAGCCCCCTGACACACTCCCTTGTTCCGACCCCCTCGTACTCTGAAAGAGAGGAATAGAGGGAGGGATCAGGGATGGAGAGATGACATGGGAGGAGGGAAGGGGTGGAGATGTGTGGTGGTGGGGTATTTAAGAGTGTATGGGTGTCATTAAACCCATCTCTGCAGTCTTTTTCAAACAGACAAGTTCAGCTTTAATGCCAGGGGTTCTCAGGATGTTATTCCTATCATCTTATTAACAGAGGTTATTACTGTGATCTCGGGCTCCAGCTCTCAGCCTAATACCAGTAGATGACAGTCACATGTGTAAGGCAAAGAGAGAAGTAGGATGACCCCTAGATTCTGAGCTAAGGTCAATGTTGTGCTGTTCCCGCTAATTGTTAAGGTCTTGATTTGGGGCAGATGAGCTAATCTCAGATCTGTCGTTAAGGGCAGAGCACAAAAACGTCTACTCCCTCTCTTTATGCCCTCTGACCTTTGCCCTCTCCCTCCTCTCCTCCTCCTGTTTCTCTAGCTCGGCGATACGCAGGCTCAGGTCCTCCCACTGCATGATGGGTAGGTCCTGGTCTTTATCCGAGGACCCTCCACTCTGGTGAAGTTGCCCTACCCCTTCCTCACCAGACAGCTCCGTGTCATCACCCTCCTTCTCCTCTGCTGTCTCTGTATCTCCCTCCATCCTTCACCCTGTTGTTGTGGGCAGATGGTCGAGAAAGGGAGGTCAAGGAAGAGGATTTGTTTCATTTTAATTTGGCATAAAGTGACTCAGGTGGGTGGTCTCTGATATATACAGTGGGGCAAAAAAAGTATTTAGTCAGCCACCAATTGTGTAAGATCTCCCACTTAAAAATATGAGAGAGGCCTGTAATTTTTATCATAGGTACACTTCAACTATGATAGACAAAAGGAGAAAAAAAATCCAGAAAATCACATTGTAGGATTTTAAATTAATTTATTTGCAAATTATGGTGGAAAATAAGTATTTGGTAACCTACAAACAAGCAGAGATTTCTGGCTCTCACAGACCTGTAACTTCTACTTTAATAGGCTCCTCTGTCCTCCACTCGTTACCTGTATTAATGGCACCTGTTTGAACTTGTTATCAGTATAAAAGACACCTGTCCACAACCTCAAACAGTCACACTCCAAACTCCATTATGGCCAAGACAAAAGAGCTGTCAAAGGACATCAGAAACAAAATTGTAGACCTGCATCAGGCTGGGAAGATTGAATCTGCAATAGGTAAGCAGCTTGGTTTGAAGAAATCAACTGTGGGAGCAATTATTAGGAAATGGAGGACATACAAGTCCACTGATAATCTCCCTCGATCTGGGGCTCCACGCAAGATCTCACCCCGTGGGGTCAAAATGATCACAAGAACGGTGAGCAAAAATCCCAGAACCACACGGGGGGACCTCGTGAATGACCTGCAGAGAGCTGGGACCAAAGTAACAAAGCCTACCATCAGTAACACACTACGCCGCCAGGGACTCAAATCCTGCAGTGCCAGACGTGTCCCCCTGCTTAAGCCAGTACATGTCCAGGCCCATCTGAAGTTTGCTAGAGAGCATTTGGATGATCCAGAAGAAGATTGGGAGAATGTCATATGGTCAGATGAAACCAAAATATAACTTCTTGGTAAAAACTCAATTTGTTGTGTTTGGAGGACAAAGAATGCTGAGTTGCATCCAAAGAACACCATACCTACTGTGAAGCATGGGGGTGGAAACATCATGCTTTGGGGCTGTTTTTCTGCAAAGGGACCAGGACGACTGATCCGTGTAAAGGAAAGAATGAATGTATCGTGAGATTTTGAGTGAAAACCTCCTTCCATCAGCAAGAGCATTGAAGATGAAACATGGCTGGGTCTTTCAGCATGACAATGATCCCAAACACACCGCCCAAGCAACGAAGGAGTGGCTTCGTAAGAAGCATTTCAAGGTCCTGGAGTGGCCTAGCCAGTCTCCAGATCTCAACCCTATAGAAAATCTTTGGAGGGAGTTGAAAGTCCGTGTTGCCCAGCAACAACCCCAAAACATCACTGCTCTAGAGGAGATCTGCATGGAGGAATGGGACAAAATACCAGCAACAGTGTGTGAAAACCTTGTGAAGACTTACAGAAAACGTTTGCCAACAAAGGGTATATAACAAAGTATTGAGATAAACTTTTGTTATTGACCAAATACTTATTTTCCACCATAATTTGCAAATAAATTCATTAAAAATCCTACAATGTGATTTTCTGGATTTTTTTTCTCCTTTTGTCTGTCATAGTTGAAGTGTACCTATGATGAAAATTACAGGCCTCTCATCTTTTTAAGTGGAAGAACTTGCACAATTGGTGGCTGACTAAATACTTTTTTGCCCCACTCTATAAACAAACAAAACAAAAAATATATATATAGCATCAAAAAGAAGCTGCCAAGATCATTATACAATGTGCACAATCTTGCTACAGGATAACAATAGGATACCAGGATAGCCTACTCAGGAGAAAAACACAAAGCATTCCTTAGAGAAGTTCGAAAAACACTGACTGAACTGTAGGCGAGACTAGTCTATTTCGTAATAGTGATTTAAAAAAAAATCTTTCCCATGATCTAAACTCGGAAGTACGCATGCACTAGCCTACACCGGAAAATTTCCAATAGTTTTAAAAGGTTGCATTTGAAATACTTTTCAGACTCACTCTGACTGTAGAACGAGTGCGCTCAGATTTCTTGCCATGAACGTGCTGCCTGGAACGCGCGTACGACACGTTGAATACAAAGTATCTCTTCTCCTTTGATATAACGCACATGTATGCCACACACACCATTAAAGATTTGTTGTTTATAATTTGAATATTGAGGGGGGCTGGTGGCAAGCGGATACTTTGACTTACCTATTCCAGACCGTGTCCTATTCCCGACATCGAGGTCTCCTTCTCTTGTTTATGTCTTATATAATTAGATAACTTTCGGTTTCCCAGTTCTCGGCGGTGTGGGCAATCGTTTAAATAACTCAAAATAAGCTATTGACTTCTGGTTTAACTCTTCCTTTAAGTTAAGAAAACACCCTGCCTGCCTTTCTACTGTACCCTTTCCCATTCCTCCCGCCCCTCTTTCCTCTGACCCGTTCCCACAGTTTTTGTTTAACCTCTACCTTCTGCAGCCGGGAAAGATACGCCCGCTTTTCCTACATCCATGTGCCTCTACATCCCTCGGAGCCTATCCCCTTTAAATAGCGATGCTTCGGATTCCTGGAAGTGTTGAAATTACATGCGATATCTATTTAAAATTAAAACAATCGGGTGTGGTCTGGCTCTGGTTCTACATTTCGAACTAGAAACAATTGTAAAGGAGGGTTATAAAGGTTAAGAATGTACTCTTAATTAGTGTCCAATTTCAACATTATGGGATATGACTACTCAAACCAGATGAGAAAACACGGGAGAGAAAGTCACACACTATATATTACAGCATTTGGAGAAAAACTGAAACACATACATATCTCAATGTCTTTAAAAATAGCCTGACATGCAGGCCATATGGCTATTGTAACATTCATGTCATTCAAATTATAAGAGGGAAATCCTAAATAAACTAAAACAGTCATATTAAAAAAAAGTGGACAAATTGGTTTTATTTACATGCCATTTTTTTATTTCCTTGGAGCTTGGCAATTTTGGCATTGGAAATACATTTAGAAAATTTCATTAAGGAGTGTATTGATATAAAATATCCTACAAATAATTCAATATTGAGAAATCTGACAGAGATATGACATGTTTTCTGTTTACAATAAGTGAAAGAAAAGCTGGTGAGGTGCATTTGTTATAGGCTAGGCTACTAACATTATCTAAAGGATTGTGGGTGAAATTTCATACATTACAATAAATTATGTAAAAGTAACATTTCAGTGAAAGGCCTACATCATTCTGTCCATTTATCCAAGGATGCTCAGACATTTCCTCTCCTCCTATCCTATTCCTAACCTCTACTTTCCTCTCCTCCTCATTCACCAGCATGCAGTTCCTGTTCCTCCCACTGTGTGTCACTGACGAGTCGATAGTTCACCTGCCGGTAGTTCTGTGGGTGAACCTGTCTCTGCCTCCATACCTCCTCATACAGACTCTGTGTGACTGGGGGTAGAGGGGCAAACCTCCCAGTCTGAGCTAAGGTCTGGGCATAACCCCACTGTTCCTTGTCCATCTTCAGCATATGTCTGAGCTGCACCCCCCTCTCCACCTTCCTCGCCATCTCTCCCTGGGCCTCCTCTTCCATCTCAGCCAGTGATGGCAGGGCCACGGAGCCCTCCAGCACTGCCAGGGCAAACTGGACCTGAGAGAAAGAGGGGAAGAGCGAGAGAGATTGATAGAGAGAGAGAAAGAAGGGAAAGAACAAAAAAGCAATAAGAGAGAGAATGAACAAGATATAGTGAGGGAGGGATGGGGCAGCCAGACATTTTGTTTCACAAAAAATAAGATAATCAACATCACCATCAACCTCACCTGGCAGTGGAAGTGGGGGAAGGGGCAGATTATTTTACAGATGCCTATGATGAAGAGTGAGGGGAATGCTGGGGGCATCAGGAACCTGTAGAGCGGGGTTACCAGGTGCTCCTGAACCTCCAGGCCCAATCGGGCTGGCTCCAGGAAAGGGTAGCTGAAGTTGTAGCCCGTGCAGAGCAGCAGGACCTGGGCCTGGGTAATGGACCCATCCCGGAACCGCAGAGAACCATCCTCCTGGATCTCCTCCACAGGGGTGGCCTGGTGGACTCCATAGGGCAGAGGAAAGGGCAGGGTGGGCTTACCGTGGCTCAGAGTCACCTGGGCGTTGGATCGACCCAGTTCTAGTGAGATGTCAAGTCCTGAGGCCCCAGCGCCCAGCACTACCACTGACTGACCTGAGAAGGGCTCTGGGTGGCGGTATGAGTGACTGTGGATTACCTTGCCTAGAGAGAGACGGGGGGGGGGTGAGATACAGATTCAGAGAAAGAGGGAGATAAAGAGATGAGATAAAAGCCATGAGTTTTTCCTGAACACCTAACCTGGCCCAGACATTTTCCAGTTCAGGTTGCATGGTCAGGAAAATTCTGGGCATGAGATATAGGTAGAGAAAGAGAGGGATAGGGATTGATGACTGTGGTGTACACCTTTAAATCGCTCTAGCCCAGGGATGGATGGGATGTGGGGGTCAGAGTAGTGCCTAAAGGGAAAGGAGACAGGGGTCAAGAGTTAAGGGTTAGGGTGTAAAAGACATTGTAAATATCTAAAGCACATGCACATCTCTTACCCGCTGCAGATGAACACAGAATCAAAAGTTTCAGTGTTCTGTGATCCAGACTTGTCACGTGAGGTCACCTTCCACGTCGTCATTGGTCCTTTACCCTCTGTCACCACAGGGCTCACCTCATCCACCACAGCGCTGAACTAACAAAGAATGGGGGAGAGATGGGGTGAGAAGCGTTAGACTCTTGTCCTGTTAAACTGAATAAACATTTTCCTTTTATAACCTGAAATCGATGTGTGTACCTTCCTTCTCTACCCCTGACAGAGGACCATGTGTGTGAGTGACGGTACCTACCCTAATATGTGGTGTGATGCAGTGGCTCTGGCAGTATCTCTCCAGATACTTCTGCACTTCCTGGTGTGGCAGGAAGGAGGGCAGCTGGGGGTCAAAGGGGAAGTCAGGGAACATCATGACCTCCTTGGGCAGGTTGGTCCTGCATAGAGTTAAGGGAGTGTAAAATATGAGACACACAAAATAAGACCTGGGTCATGTCAGAGAGAGACAGACAGAGAGAGACATGGAGAGAAAGAGAGGGTGGAGTTCGTGTTACTGTACCGGAGGTCTCTGTACATGCTGCTGTGAATGGGCAGCCCGTTGTCATAGCTACCGGTGCGTTCCTCGTAGAACCATGTGCCGCCCACGTGTTCCGTGAGCTCGTAGACAACGGGTGGGGCGAAGGTGTCTGGGCGGGACAAGATGTGACGTGCGGCACACAGACCTGCAGCCCCCGTGCCCACCACCGCAACTCGCAGCTGCTGCATCCTCACGGTCCTGTCCGAGGACATGCCAGACAGACCTGGAATACAATTACATCAGGGACCTATTCAGGAGGGTGTTTATAAAAATACAGCTAGAGAACTGACTAATAACTCTAAAGAAAACAGATCAGCACTGTGAGGCAACACTGACACCAAATAGACAAATGACTCTGTCGCTGACATACCTACACAACAGACACAAACAATACCCACTGTCTGTCACACACACTGTCCAACTGGGTAACATTGTATATGATGCCAAACAGATACATCTGAGCTCAAGAGAGAGAATGCACATCATCTAAACATTACAGTGTGTGTTTGAGCTGTGGGGGTTTGGTGGGAGGGGACTGAGGGTGTTTCAAAGTTTACTTACGTGTAAAGCCAAAATCTGCTGTGCATTGAGCAGGGTTAAAACAATAGAAGAAAAGTAATTTCAACAGAAGACAAGAAGGACAAGTCAAAATACTTAATCTCACAATCCTTCAGCGGTACAGCAGCCACCAGTCTACTTCGGCACAGAGTGAAGTGAACATTGATCTTCAGACAAAAAATGGACATTGGGAGAATCTCAATTATACTTCCTCGCCTTCTCAAATCCCATTGGAGGAGAAGGTCAGAGAGGCGGGACCTCTGGCTTTCTCCTCCAATGGGTTTTGAGAAGGAGGCGAGGAGACAGGAGGCGAAGAGGATACAATTGAAATTCTACCATTATCGAAACAACATCACGTGTCAAAGAGTAGTAATTTTTTGGGATATGTCATAAACCAGAAGCGTGATAGACGCAAAGCACACAGCCACAATTCTTTGAGTTGAACATTTACCGCGTGTTAATAAACAACCATCCACAAATGTATTGTAATGAAACAGGCAGGGAGCAGGTCTCGAACCATCGACCTTCGAGCCCGAGGTCCGGCGCGCTATCGACTGTGCTGCAAAAGCATGCTCGTGCAGCAGGTTCGATTTCCGCGCTTTATAAACCCACTACTCCCTCCTTTCAGCGCTTCCTCGCGCTAGTTTCCGACTACACGTTTTACAGGAACGCGCTCACAGGCCAAACACAGGCACTGTCGTGGATGCAAGGTCCGATCACTTCTGCCACCAGTGTAATGAAACAGGCAGGGAGCGAGCCCGAGGTCCGGCGCGCTATCGACTGTGCCGCAAAAGCATGCCCAGGGTCGTTACAGTATTTTGCAGCAAATTAGACAGGACAATGATATTTTTTTCTACAATTTCGCAATAATCCGTCCTGTGCTCTTATCACAGCAGTTTTTGTTCAGTTATTTTCCGAGTTTGTGACAACTCAAAACGTTGGTTATATTTTGCGCCATCTTGGTAAGGGACTACGAAATAGATTTTTTTAAAGTATCCAATTACAGTTATACATTCCAAATGCATCATAATTCAGAAATAATACATGTTAATTGTGTGCATGTTTAAATTTACTAATGTAATAATATCAATTGATTGAGAGGTTGTTCACGGTCTTTACCCATGTTGGAAATAGAAGCATCTAGTCATAAAAAGATTGAAAGCTCTAATCCATCTGTAAAATCGAAGTGTTATAGAAATGTTAAGGTAAATTCCGATTGAGCTGACATAAGCACTATTTACCGTGAATGCAGTAGACGCTAAAGTGTGTACATTGCCATAACACTTTTATCACGCTGTAATGCTTAATTTCATGACGCAGAGGCCTGAATCAGGGTGACAATTTGTTTTACACTTTTACAAAAGTCCCATATTTGAATGTGTATTATATTTCTCCATAAGTGTTTTTCACTGCTTATATAGTTATTTTAGCTCTTGCATAATATCCATTACTGACCTTAAGTATCTATCATAGTTTTCTAATACTAACCAAAACTGCTGCCTCACTCTCCCTGAGAAATTAGGAGTAAACAATGCTGTCCATTTTCCACCACAGTTCTATTGAGGTCAAACGACACAAAGAAACAGCATTTTAACCAAAAGTTACTTTTATTATACAAAGTCAGAAACATAAATAAGAGCAAAAGAGAGACATCGCCATGATCCATATCACACACACACATTTCCAGGAGGCTGAATAGACATTTGAGTCCATGTCCATTCAAGTTCAATCATCCTGTTTTTTTATGCCACAGATTCTCTCTCTCTCTCTCTCTCATTTAGCAGTAGCATTGCCATGAGGCAGCTGTTGCTGCTGTTGTTGCTCTGCCAGAGCCTGCTGCAGACGGGTGCGTTTCCGGGAATAGTGCTGCCAGTGCAGTAATTGCTGCTCATCGATGAACTTGGCACATTGTGCATTCACCAGCTCCTTCCTGAAGTGCTCGTACTGAAGCAGCTCCAGCATGTGCAGGCAATGGGGGTATCTGCATGACAAGGGAGACATACACAGAGCCTTCAGAAAGTATTCACACCACTGAACCGTTCCCAGATTCTGTTACAGCCTGAATTTAAAATGGATTCAATTGAGATAAAATGTATCACAGGCCTACATACAATAACCCATAATGTCAAAGTGGAATTATGTTTTTAATAAAAAATATAAAAAATATAAAAAATGAAAGCTGAAATGTCTTGAGTCAATAAGTATTAAACTTTGATATCACAAGATGTGCTTAACAAATCACATGGACTCACTGTGTGCAATAATATTGTTATACATTGTATTTTTAAATGACTACCTCTTCTCTGTACCCCACACATATAAATAATTTTAAGGTTCCTCAGTCGAGTAATTAATTTAACAGATTCAACCAAAGACCAGGGATGTTATCCAATGCCTCACAAAAAAGGACACCTATTGGTAGATGTGTAAAAATAAAAAAAGCAGAAACTGAATATCCATTTGGGCATTGTGAAGTTTTAATTACAATTTAGATGGTTTATCAATACACCCAGTTACTACAGTTGAAGTTGGAAGTTTACGTACACTTAAGTTGGAGTCATTAAAACTCGTTTTTCAACCACCACAAATTTCTATAGTTTTGGCAAGTCTGTTAGGACATCTACTTTGTGCATGACAAGTAATTTTTCCAACAATTGTTTACAGACATTATTTAACCTATAATTCACTGTATCACAATTCCAGTTGGGCAGAAGTTTACATACACTAAGTTGACTATGTCTTTAAACAGCATGGAACATTTCTGAAAATAATGTCATGGCTTTAGAAGCTTCTGATTGACATCATTTGAGTCAATTGGAGGTGTACCTGTGGATGTCTTTCAGGGCCTACCGTCAAACACCGTGCCTCTTTGCTTGACAACATGGGAAAATCAAAAGAAATCAGCAAAGATCTCAGATTTGTAGACCTCCACAAGTCTGGTTCATCCTTGGGAGCAATTTCCAAACGCCTGAAGGTACCACGTTCATCTGTGCAAACAATAGTACACAAGTATAAACACCATGGGACCGTCATACCGCTCAGGAAGGTGACGCGTTCTGTCTCCTAGAGATGAACGTACTTTGGTGCGAAAAGTGCAAATCAATCCCAGAACAACAGCAAAGGACCTTGTGAAGATGCTGGAGGAAATAGGTACCTATATCCACAGTAAAACAGGTCCTATATTGACAAAACCTGAAAGGCCGCTCAGCAAGGAAGAAGTCACTTCTCCAAAACCGCCATAAAAAATCCAGACTACGGTTTGCAGCTGCACATGGGGACAAAGATGGTACTTTTTTGGAGAAATGTCCTCTGGTCTGACGAAACAAAAATATAACTGTTTGGCCATAATGACCATTGTTATGTTTGAATGAAAAAGGGGGAGGCTTGCAAGCCGAAGAACACCATATCAACCATGAAGCACAGGGGTGGCAGCATCATGTTGTGTGGGTGCTTTGCTGCAGGAGGGACTGATGCGTTTCACAAAATAGATGGCATCATGGAGGAAGATCATGGATATATTGAAGCAACATCTCAAGACATCAGTCAGGAAGTTAAAGCTTGGTCGCAAAAGGATCTTCCAAATGGACAATGACCCCAAGCATACTTCCAAAGTTGTGGTAAAATAGCTTAAGGACAACAAATTCAAGTTATTGGAGTGGCCATCACAAAGTCCTGACCTCAATCCCATAGAACATTTGTGGGCAGAACTGAAAAAGCATGTGCGAGCAAGGAGGCCTACAAACCTGACTCAGTTACACCAGCTCTGTCAGGAGGAATGGGCCAAAATTCACCCAACTTATTGTTGGAAGCTTGTGGAAGGCTACATGAAACCTTGAACCCACGTTAAACAATTTAAAGGCAATGCTACCAAATACTAATTGAGTGCATGTAAACTTCAGACCCACTGGGAATGTGATGAAAGAAATAAAAGCTGAAATAAAATCACTTCTATTAATCTGACATTTCACATTCTTAAAATAAAGTGATGATCCTAACTGACCTAAGACAGGGAATTTTTATTATTATTAAATGTCAGTAATTGTGAAAAACCGAGTTGAAATGTATTTGGCTAAGGTGTATTTAAACGTCCGACTTCAACTGTACACAGATACAGGCGTCCTTTCTAACTCAGTTGCTAAAGAAAGGAAACTGCTCAGGGATTTCACCATGAGGCCAATGGTAACTTTAAAACAGTTACAGAGTTTAATGGCTGTGATTGTAGAAAACTGGATGGATCAACAACATTGTATACTGAACAAAAATATAAAAATGCCAACATGTTAAGTGTCGGGCCATGTTTCATGAGCTTAAATTAAAGACCCCAGAACATTTCCATACTCACAAAAAGCTTCTCTCAAATTTTGTGCACAAATTTGTTACCATCCCAGTTGGTGAGCATTTCTCCTTTGCCAAGATTATCCATACACCTGACAGGTGTGGCATATCAAGCTGATAAAAACTAGCATGATCATTCCACAGGAGCATCTTGTGCTGGGGACAATAAAAGGCCACCGAAATGTGCAGTTTTGTCAAACAACACAATTCCACAGATATTTCAAGTTGAGGGAGCGTGCAATTGGCATACTGACTCCAGAAATGTCCACCAGAACTGTTGCCAGAGAATTTAAAATACATTTCTCTACCATAAGCTGCCTCCAACATAATTTTAGAGAATTTGGCAGTACTTGTAGCTGGCCTCACAACCGCAGACCACTTGTAATCACGACAGCCCAGGACCTCCACATCCAGCTTCTTAACCTGCGGGATCATCTGAGACCAGCCACCAGGACAGCTGATGAAACTGAGGAGTATTTATGTCTATAATAATGCCCTTTTGTAGGGAAAAACAAATGTCTGATTGGCTGGGCCCGTCTCCCCAGTAGGTGGGCCTATGCCCTCCCAGGCCCACCAATGGCTGCGCGGCTGCCTAGTCATGTGAAACCCATACATTCATTTATTTCAATTGACTGATTATATGTATATTATATTATATCCTTATATGAACTGTAACTCAGTAAAATCGTTGAATTACTATTTTCGTTCAGCAGTTACTCTACAATAATAACCTAATTGACAGAGTGAAAAGTAGTCTGTACAGAATATACATTTGCCAAAACATGCATCCTGTGCTGAACTCTGCATTGGAATACAGTTCAGCACAGGCAAAATCCTGGATGAAAATCTGGTTCAGTCCAACAGAAACTGGGACACAAATTCACCTTTCAGCAGGACAATAACATAAAACACAGCCAAATATATACTGGAGTTGCTTACAAAGATGACATTGAATGTTCCTGAGTTGCCTAGTTACAGTTTTGACTTAAATTGGCTTGAAGATCTATTGCAAGACTTGAAAATGGCTGTCTAGCAATGACCAACAAGCAACTTCACAGAGCTTGAAGAACTAAGAGTAATGTACAAATATTATACAATCCAAGTATGCAAAGCTCTTAAGAGATTTACCCATTAAGACTCACTGCTGTAATCACTGCCAAAGGTGATTCTAACATGTATTGACTCAGGAGTTTGAATACTTAGCTAATCAAGAGATACGTTTTTTAAAAATTTTCATATAGAGTACCAGTCAAAAGTTTGGACACATCTACTCATTCAAGGGTTTTTCTTTATTTGTACTATTTTCTACATTGTAGAATAATAGTGAAGACATCAAAATTATGAAATAACATATGGAATCATGTAGTAACCAAAAAAAGTGTTCAATATATCAAAATATATTTCTTGAGATTTTTCAAAGTAGCCACCCTTTGCCTTGATGACAGCTTTGCACACTCTTGGCATTCTCTCAACCAGCTTAATGAGGTAGTCACCTGGAATGCATTTCAATTAACCGTTGTGCCTTGTTAAGTTAATTTGTGGAATTTGTTTCCTTCTTAATGAGTTTGAGTCAATTTGTTGTGTTGTGACAAGGTAGGGTTAGTATACAGAAGATAGCCCTATTTGGTAAAAAGTCCATATTATGGCAAGAAGAGCTCAAATAAGCAAAGAGATACGACAGCCCATCATTACTTTAAGACATGAAGGTCAGTCATTGTGAAACATTTCAAGAATTTTAAAAGTTTCTTCAAGTGCAGTCACAAAAACCATCAAGTGCTATGATGAAACTGGCTCTCATGAGGACAGCCACAAGAAAGGAAGACCCAGAGTTACCTCTGCTGCAGAAGATACGTTCATCAGAGTTAACAGAGCAAACAGCTGGAGGCAGGGCGTTCTCCTATAGAGCTCCATTTTTATGGAATGGTCTGCCTATCCATGTGAGACGCAGACTTGATCTCAAACATTAAGTCTTTATTGAAGACTCATCTCTTCAGTAAGTCCTATGATTGAGTGTAGTCTGGCCCAGGAGTGTGAAGGTGAACGGAAAGGCACTGGAGCAACGAACCACCCTTGCCGTCTCTGCCTGGCCAGCTCCCCTCTCTCCACTGGGATTCTCTGCCTCTAACCCTATTACAGGGGCTGAATCACTGGCTTCCTGGTGCTCTTCCATGTTGTCCTTGGGATGGGTGCGTCACTTGAGTGGGTTGAGTCACTGACGTGATCTTCCTGTCTGGGTTGGCGCCCCCTTGGGTTGTGCCATGGCAGAGATCTTTGTGGGCTATACTCGGCCTTGTCTCAGGATGGTAAGTTGGTGGTTGAAGATATCCCTCTAGTGGTGTGGGGGCTGTGCTTGGCAAAGTGGGTGGGGATATATCCTGCCTGTTTGGCCCTGTTCGGGGGTATCGTCGGACGGGGCCACAGTGTCTCCCGACCCCTCCTGTCTCAGCCTCCAGTATTTATGCTGCAGTAGTTTGTGTCGGGGGGCTAGGGTCAGTCTGTTATATCTGGAGTATTTCTCCTGTCTTATCCGGTGTCCTGTGTGAATTTAAGAATGCCCTCTATAATTCTCTCTCTCAGAGGACCTGAGCCCTAGGACCATGCCTCAGGACTACCTGGCTTGATGACTCCTTGCTGTCCCTAGTCCACCTGGCCCTGCTGCTGCTCCAGTTTCAACTGTTCTGCCTGCGGCTATGGAACCCTGACCTGTTCTTCCACTTTAACAGAGTATTTTGTGTAGCTCATTTACCACCAAATGACAATTAAATCCATTTCAATCCTACTTTGTAACAACATTATTGAAAAAGTAAAGGGGTGTGAATACTTACTGAAGGCACTGTTGTACATACATTATACACATTGTTATACTACTGTGACTGATGTATATGATGCAGAGGGAAAAACAACAGTGAATCTTACTTCAGGAATTTGGCATATTCAGGCTCCTTCCAGTACAGTAGGTACTTCAGGTAGTTCACAAAGGGTTTTTCTCGCAGGTAACCCCTCTGAGCCAGAACTGGAGGGACACAGAGGAAAAGAGATGAGTCACAAACAATGCTAGCTATATCTCAAATCAAATTTTATTGGTCACAGACATTTTTTTCTTGCAGATGTTATTGCAGGTGTAGCAAAATGCTCCAACTGTGCAGTAGTATGTAACAATTCACAACAATACACACAAATGTAAAATAATGGAATTAAGAAATATATAAATATTAGGACGAGCAATGTCGGAGTGGCACTGACTAAAATACAGTATATACATGAGATGAGTAAAGCAGTATGTAAACATTATTAAAGTGACTAGTGTTTCATTTTTAAAGTGGCCAGTGATATCTGCAGGTTATAGTAACGAGTTAGCTAGCTGAATAACCCACTCACAGTTCAGATAATTCGGATTGGCCAAGCATTGGATGAACTCCAGCTCTGATTGAAAGCGGTTCCTTGCCTGCTCCTCTGTGAAATTAGACACACAAAACAAGTTAGAGTAACATAACATTACAATTGACTTTGGGGAAAGCAGTTTGCTAGCCAAAACAGCTGGCTAGGAAACCATGGGTGTGTTCAGTTCATATGTTGCATTACAGTTCATATCGAACAACATTTTTCCCCAAAACTGTGTGCACCTTTCTTCAACAGCCTTTGAGGTAAGTTCTATCTAAATATAGGTGCGACTATATGAAATTGCATAACTCGTACAGCACACCATAATCATAACGTTCTTCATTTGGCCGAGCAGTACAACACCGTTTCCGTTTACTTAAACGTTGCACACCGTTCTGTCGTACTGAACGCGTCCCAGGGATAACTTGTTTTATTTTTTGTACGCTTTATTTAACTAGGCAAGTCAGTAAAGAACAAATTATTAATTACAATGACGGCCTACCCCGGCCAAACCCAAACGACGCTGGGCCAATTGCGCGCCACCCTATGGGACTCCCAATCACAGCCGGTTGTGATACAGCCTGGAATCGAACCAGGGTCTGTAGTGACGCCTCTAACACTGAGATGCAGTGCCTTAGACCGCTACTTCAACGTTAGCTCGAGCTACACCAATATATCACATTTAGCTTGCATTATGTGGACATTCGTTTAAAAAAAAGCAGCTGCAAAACATCCAGTCCGCTAGCCACTTTATAGTTGTTTGTAGCCTACTTTGTCTAACGTTAGATAGCGAGTTGGTTAGCTATATTACCTGATTCCATGACGCCTGCCATTAAAGATGACTGGGACTGCACGAAAACAACAGGTTCCTTAAAACGGAAATGTGTAAGCTGTTTAAACGAATATATTGTTAGTTTGCTGAATTAATTGTTGTGGTCTGGTCAGCAACAAAATCAGCCCGATCATGTCGCCATATTTGCCGTAAACTGCAGCAGTATCACTTTTTTTCCGACAATAGTAGACTGCCATTCTCAAGTTAACCACTAGAGGGCAGTCCCAGTCATGTGTATTCTCACAGTCTTCAAATACAGTATGTCTGTCTGATAGGAGAGACTAGTGGAATGTTTTGTTTTACATCCAGTACAATCATTTTCACCAAAGTTTACGTTGGACACATGTGCCATCGAAATAAGGCAGGATTTACCACCCTGGAGTCTAGGTTATGTGTAGATTTATCTTGATTTGTGATTGGTACTTTAAGGGCTATCTACATACAGTGCGTTCAGAAAGTATTCACACACTGATTTTGTAACACACAGCCTGCAATTAAAATGAATAAAAGTAGAGATTTTGTGTCACTGGCCTACAGGCACCATAATGTGAACGTGGAAGTATGTTTTTTAGAAACGTTTACAAATGAATTACAAATTAAAAGCTGAAATGACTTGAGTCAATAAGTATTCAAACATTTTGTTATGGCCTAAATAAGTTCAGGAGTAATAATTAGTCACATAATAGATTGCATTAAAGGTGCTATAATAGTGTTTAACATTATTTTTGAATGACTACCTCATCTCTATACCCCTCACATACAATTATCTGTAAGGTCCCTCAGTTGAGCAGTGAATTTCAAACACAGATTCATTTACAAAGACCAGGAAGGTTTTCCAATGACTCACAAAGAAGGACACCTATTGGTAGCTGGCTAAAAATAAAAAAAAAGCAAACATTGAATATCCCTTTGAGCCTGGTGAAGTTATTAATTACACTTTGGATGACGTATCAATCCAGCCAGTCACTACAAAGATACATCCTTCCTAACTCCATTGCTGGAATGGAAGGAAACCGCTCAGGGATTTCACCATGAGGTCAATGGTGACTTTAATAGAGTTACAGAGTTTAATGGCTATGATAGGAGAAAACTGAGGATAGATCAACAAAATTGCAGTTACTCCACAATACTAACCGAATTGACAGAGGTAAAAGAAAGAAACTTTTACAGAATAAAAATATTCCAAAACATGCATCCTGTTTGAAATGAGGCATTAAAGTAAAACTGCAAACAATGTGACAAAGAAATGAACTTTATGTCCTGAATACAAAGCGTTATGTTTGGGGTAAATCCAACATAGCACACCACTCAGTACCACTATTCATATTGTCAAGAATTTAATGTTCCTGAGTGGCCTAGTTACAGTTTTGACTTGAAAATCTATGGCAAGACTTGAAAATGGGTCTAGCAGTGATCAACCAACTTAACAGAGCTTGAAGAATGAAAAAAAAGAAAAGAAAGTTCAAATATTGTACAATTCAGGTGTGTAAAGCTCTTAGAGACAGCTGGAATCACTGCCAAAGGTGATTCTAACATATATTAACTCAGGTGTGTAAAGCTCTTAGAGACAGCTGGAATCACTGCCAAAGGTGATTCTAACATATATTAACTCAGGTGTGTAAAGCTCTTAGAGACAGCTGGAATCACTGCCAAAGGTGATTCTAACATATATTAACTCAGGTGTGTAAAGCTCTTAGAGACAGCTGGAATCACTGCCAAAGGTGATTCTAACATATATTAATTCAGGTGTGTAAAGCTCTTAGAGACAGCTGGAATCACTGCCAAAGGTGATTCTAACATATATTAACTCAGGTGTGTAAAGCTCTTAGAGACAGCTGGAATCACTGCCAAAGGTGATTCTAACATATATTAACTCAGGTGTGTAAAGCTCTTAGAGACAGCTGGAATCACTGCCAAAGGTGATTCTAACATATATTAACTCAGGTGTGTAAAGCTCTTAGAGACAGCTGGAATCACTGCCAAAGGTGATTCTAACATATATTAACTCAGGTGTGCAAAGCTCTTAGAGACAGCTGGAATCACTGCCAAAGGTGATTCTAACATATATTAACTCAGGTGTGTAAAGCTCTTAGAGACAGCTGGAATCACTGCCAAAGGTGATTCTAGCATATATTAACTCAGGTGTGCAAAGCTCTTAGAGACAGCTGGAATCACTGCCAAAGGTGATTCTAACATATATTAACTCAGGTGTGTAAAGCTCTTAGAGACAGCTGGAATCACTGCCAAAGGTGATTCTAGCATATATTAACTCAGGTGTGCAAAGCTCTTAGAGACAGCTGGAATCACTGCCAAAGGTGATTCTAACATATATTAACTCAGGTGTGCAAAGCTCTTAGAGACAGCTGGAATCACTGCCAAAGGTGATTCTAACATATATTAACTCAGGTGTGTAAAGCTCTTAGAGACAGCTGGAATCACTGCCAAAGGTGATTCTAGCATATATTAACTCAGGTGTGCAAAGCTCTTAGAGACAGCTGGAATCACTGCCAAAGGTGATTCTAGCATATATTAACTCAGGTGTGCAAAGCTCTTAGAGACAGCTGGAATCACTGCCAAAGGTGATTCTAGCATATATTAACTCAGGTGTGCAAAGCTCTTAGAGACAGCTGGAATCACTGCCAAAGGTGATTCTAGCATATATTAACTCAGGTGTGCAAAGCTCTTAGAGACAGCTGGAATCACTGCCAAAGGTGATTCTAACATATATTAACTCAGGTGTGCAAAGCTCTTAGAGACAGCTGGAATCACTGCCAAAGGTGATTCTAACATATATTAACTCAGGTGTGCAAAGCTCTTAGAGACAGCTGGAATCACTGCCAAAGGTGATTCTAGCATATATTAACTCAGGTGTGCAAAGCTCTTAGAGACAGCTGGAATCACTGCCAAAGGTGATTCTAACATATATTAACTCAGGTGTGCAAAGCTCTTAGAGACAGCTGGAATCACTGCCAAAGGTGATTCTAGCATATATTAACTCAGGTGTGCAAAGCTCTTAGAGACAGCTGGAATCACTGCCAAAGGTGATTCTAACATATATTAACTCAGGTGTGTAAAGCTCTTAGAGACAGCTGGAATCACTGCCAAAGGTGATTCTAACATATATTAACTCAGGTGTGTAAAGCTCTTAGAGACAGCTGGAATCACTGCCAAAGGTGATTCTAACATATATTAACTCAGGTGTGTAAAGCTCTTAGAGACAGCTGGAATCACTGCCAAAGGTGATTCTAACATATATTAACTCAGGTGTGTAAAGCTCTTAGAGACAGCTGGAATCACTGCCAAAGGTGATTCTAACATATATTAACTCAGGTGTGTAAAGCTCTTAGAGACAGCTGGAATCACTGCCAAAGGTGATTCTAACATATATTAACTCAGGTGTGCAAAGCTCTTAGAGACAGCTGGAATCACTGCCAAAGGTGATTCTAACATATATTAACTCAGGTGTGCAAAGCTCTTAGAGACAGCTGGAATCACTGCCAAAGGTGATTCTAGCATATATTAACTCAGGTGTGCAAAGCTCTTAGAGACAGCTGGAATCACTGCCAAAGGTGATTCTAACATATATTAACTCAGGTGTGCAAAGCTCTTAGAGACAGCTGGAATCACTGCCAAAGGTGATTCTAGCATATATTAACTCAGGTGTGCAAAGCTCTTAGAGACAGCTGGAATCACTGCCAAAGGTGATTCTAGCATATATTAACTCAGGTGTGCAAAGCTCTTAGAGACAGCTGGAATCACTGCCAAAGGTGATTCTAGCATATATTAACTCAGGTGTGCAAAGCTCTTAGAGACAGCTGGAATCACTGCCAAAGGTGATTCTAGCATATATTAACTCAGGTGTGCAAAGCTCTTAGAGACAGCTGGAATCACTGCCAAAGGTGATTCTAGCATATATTAACTCAGGTGTGCAAAGCTCTTAGAGACAGCTGGAATCACTGCCAAAGGTGATTCTAGCATATATTAACTCAGGTGTGCAAAGCTCTTAGAGACAGCTGGAATCACTGCCAAAGGTGATTCTAACATATATTAACTCAGGTGTGCAAAGCTCTTAGAGACAGCTGGAATCACTGCCAAAGGTGATTCTAACATATATGAACTCAGGTGTGCAAAGCTCTTAGAGACAGCTGGAATCACTGCCAAAGGTGATTCTAGCATATATTAACTCAGGTGTGCAAAGCTCTTAGAGACAGCTGGAATCACTGCCAAAGGTGATTCTAACATATATTAACTCAGGTGTGCAAAGCTCTTAGAGACAGCTGGAATCACTGCCAAAGGTGATTCTAGCATATATTAACTCAGGTGTGCAAAGCTCTTAGAGACAGCTGGAATCACTGCCAAAGGTGATTCTAGCATATATTAACTCAGGTGTGCAAAGCTCTTAGAGACAGCTGGAATCACTGCCAAAGGTGATTCTAGCATATATTAACTCAGGTGTGCAAAGCTCTTAGAGACAGCTGGAATCACTGCCAAAGGTGATTCTAGCATATATTAACTCAGGTGTGCAAAGCTCTTAGAGACAGCTGGAATCACTGCCAAAGGTGATTCTAGCATATATTAACTCAGGTGTGCAAAGCTCTTAGAGACAGCTGGAATCACTGCCAAAGGTGATTCTAACATATATTAATTCAGGTGTGCAAAGCTCTTAGAGACAGCTGGAATCACTGCCAAAGGTGATTCTAACATATATTAACTCAGGGGTGTGAATACTATTGTAAATTATATATTTATGTATTTCATTTTCAAAACATTTGCTAAAATTTCAAAAAACACTTTGTAATTATGTGGTATTGTGTGTAGATGGGTGAGACAAAAATCTATTGAATTCATTTTGAACTCAGGCTGCAACACAACAACATGTGGAATAAGGGGTATGAATACTTTCTGAAGGCACTGTAGCACTTGCCTCATACCCCCATGCTGAGTTGTTGTCCCACAGCTCTACCTGCCCCAGACAGGCAAGGCCATAGTTCAATACACCCTCCTGTTCTTACAATCCTCTGAATTATAAAACGTATTTAAAAACTCCTTCAACCAAAGCATCCAATAACTTAACTGGGAGGTGAACGATTAATTATACACTTTTGAAATTCTTTGACTGAATGACTTGAATCCCCTGAGGCTATCAGTATGATATAGATAGAGGGTTTGTTATAGTCAGTCATGTTCTCAGACGTGAGTGAATAGATAAGTCATTTCTCTTTTGGCGTCAGTGGACTTTATCCTGTTCTGCGGCGTGTTATGTGTGTGTGTGTGTGTGGAGGAATACACTTCTAAACATTTAGGCTGACTGACTACACACCATATCTCATTCTGTTTGCTTGATGAGGTAACCCTGAACATTTTTGTGTGTTTGAGAGAGAGAGAGAGAGAGAGAGAGAGAGAGAGCGAGAGAGAGAGGGGCAACAACAGGCTTCTGTAATACTGTGCTTAAGCATTTGCCTTCAAGACAGTAACTGAATTCTTATCCAAATGCTATTTGTGTCTGTCGTAGTACTGCATGGTATATAGTTTGATAGGCTAGTGTGAGAGAAGATGTTTTGTGGTCAACAGAAAGAGACTATGTCCCAGGGACCATATCTGCTCAAACAGTCATCAGCACAACCTCAAAAGTCCAGGCTTTATTCAGCAAAAAAACTAAACAAATACAATAGACAAAACCATAAACTCTTACAAAAGTCAATAATTTACATTGATAACTATACAAAATATCTCATTAATTACACGCAAAATAATTGATCCTAATTGATGTAATCTAAGAGAGTTCGCCAACAGGCAGATTATTTTATTTGGCCTCCAAGTTTTCTGTGCAAAACATATTATTATTATTTTTCTTCTTGTTTTGACATAAAAGACTCAAAGTGCCAGATAATCAGCTCCAAGTGATTTTAATTAGGAAAATCTGTTCCAAAGTATTCCCACGGATAATAGAGCGATATGTGTGATCGTATACAAACGTAAGCAAGGTTTGCAATGATTATGTTTTATTCAAATATTATATTTGTTTGGGCAGTCAATTTGTAGTCTCCAAATGATTTGTAACTATGTTCCGGACCCCTGACCATCCACTCAAGAGAAAATTAGCCAGTGGCTAAAATTAGTTGATGATCCCTGTAATATAATACAATTATAGAATATAAATTGATATAACAATATTGTCAGTAATATAAATATAAGTTACAGTATTACAGCATGTCTTGGCTTTGCAAGTTATATATCATCCCTGTTCCCTAAGGCTCTCTAGTGTCATAACCATATAATAGAAGAATAAATCCCGAACAGTAGAAAATACACTGATAATAAACCGGTATGGTGATGGCACAGCTGGAAACTATCCCAGTGTGTGTGTGTGTGCGCGCATGTGTTCACCAGACCATAACAGTGCTCTCATGGCCAGCCTTCTGTTGCCCCAGCGAGGCTTGTAGTGCTGTTGGAGAAAGATCTGTGGTCTCTTGGTAATACTCCCCCTTCCTCATCCCCTTTTGGCATCGGTAGCAGTGCAATGGCAGTACAGGGCCGTATGGTGGTATATTTGGGGTCATTTCCCCCCTCCTCCTCCTGTAGTGATGTTCGCGGTGGTGTTGGCCCAGGAGGGGAAGGTGTCCAGGTTGAACATAGCTCTACCCCAGCTGTTAATGGCCAGAGTGATGCACAGGATCCCGATGATGTTCATCACTATACCCATTTTAGCCTGTAGGAGAGAGAGGGGGTTAGAGTTGAGGTGGTGGTAGGTTGAGGGGATGGAGGTGATGGTGGATGAATAAGGTGTGAGGAGGAGGTTAAGGTTTCGGATTGGGTGGCAGGGTGAAATATATGTATATCAACTAGGTAGGCTAGTTGAGAACAAATTATCATTTACAACTGCAACCTGGCCAAGATAAAGCAAAGCAGTGCGATATAAACAACAACACAGAGTTACACATGGAATAAACAAACATACAGTCAATAACAGAATAGAGAAAAAAGGTATATATACAGTGTGTGCAAATGAGGTAAGACAAGGGAGGTAAGGCAATAAATAGTTAACACGGTGTCCAAAGAAGGGCCAGAAGTATAGAGAATAGTGTCGTCTGTGCAGAGGTGGATCAGAGAATCACCAGCAGCAAGAGTGACATCATTGATGTATATAGAGAAAAGAGTCGTCCAGAGAATTGAACCATGTGGCAACCCCATAGAGACTGCCAGAGGTCCGGACAACAGGCCCTCCGATTTGACTCTGTCTGATAAGTACAGTAGGTACCTATGGTAGCCTGTCTCTCACCATGTCTGACACCTTCAGGTATCCATAAGAGAACACGATGGCATTAGGAGGTGTGGCCACAGGCAGCATGAAGGCAAAGGATGCACTGAGGGTGCAGGGTACCATCACATACAGCGGGTTCAACCCTATGGACTGGGACTGCAATAGAACACACACATATTAACCAACACACACTCGCACTTACGTGCATACGAATGCATGCACATGAGCACACACGAGTACATACACAAGTAGTACTATCCTGTAATGTGGATGTGAATAGGATGAATAAAAGTGTGTATGCATGTGGCTCTGTGTGCTGGAGCAGTTATCAAAGCTTCTCTTCACTGAATCAACAGAGCTGAGAGCTCTACACAGTGCTGCTACAGTCTCACTGTCTGCTCTCTAATGTGACCTATTAGCGAGAGAGTCTCTCTCTCTCTCTCTCTGTGTGTGTGTGAACCTCTTAAGTGATAGGCCTGGCTCAGATCCCCTATTGACCAACTCTATTCAGCACATTCCAATTTCATCAAGAGGAAACTTGATCCCAGAATGAGGGCGCAGAGGGAGTGTCTGTGTGAGAGGGAGGGGGAGAAAGAGAGTGTATGTACCATGGAGGCGAGGATGGGCAGGAAGAGTGTAGCGGTAGCCACGTTGCTGGCACACTCAGTGAAGGTGGCGATGAGGAGACAGAGGATGACAGCGATGGCCCAGGGAGGGACGGAGTAGAGAGGCATCATCTGATCACCCAGCCACCGCGACAGACCAGACACCTAGATGGATACACACACATATTGAAGCTCACACACACACACACACACACACACACACACACACACACACACACACACACACACACACACACACACACACACACACACACACACACACACACACACACACACACACACACACACACACACACACACACACACACACACACACACACACACACACACACACACCTCGCTGCCCTTAGCCAGTGCGAAGCCTCCTCCTAGCAACAGTACAATGCTCCAGGGCATCTTCCTCTGAGTCACCTGCCAAGTCAGCAGGGCAGGGGCGGGGCCACGGGTGGGCTGGGGCTCTGACGGGAGGAGGCACACACATGTCAAGCATTGTCTACAGCAGGGTTCACAAACTTTTTGGCCCCAGACCCCATTTTGATATCTGACAATTCTCGCAACCTAAACTATGTGAAAAAAGAAATATACTTAACAGCCAATGTTTACTTTATTTGCAGCTATGGCAGTCAATTGAATATTTGTCTGACATAATGCATCTTATCCCACCACTAAGGAGATGGGTGTGCTTGATGCATGTTGCGTCAGAGCTTCTCAAAGTCGGGTCGACTGTGCACACCTCATCTCTGCTGTCATATCCAACCTGGATCAATATTTTGTTTTAATGCAGACGAGAGCACTGAATCTGGCTTCCCACAGATATAGCCTACCATGTGTTTTTGGTGCTTTCAAGGTCAAATCATGATGTCAGTGATTGGAAAGGTTGGAAAGTCAGAGCTCTAAAAAGAGGCCAGAGTTCCCGAGTTGGAATTCCGAGTTGGAGTTTCAAAAATGTTTTTCACAGTCGGAGCTCATGTCTTTCCGAGTTCCCAGTTGTCTTGAACACACTGAAGTCGGGAAGGTGGAGATTTCCGAGTTTCCAGTTTTTTTGAACACAGCATTAATGCTCAGAGGAAAATGGCAAGGTATTCCCTTTGAGTCAGGAACCAAAACTCCTGTGTTGTGACCCGTGAATGCATTCGGTTACATAACAACTCAATCATTTGTATGATTTCACTTACCGGCATGTCAACGGAGCCAGGATCACAGTCAAACGGATTGGGAAGTCCCAAAGTGCTTTCCCAAGAGTTTGAGGTGCGCAGTCATCACTCTTGTGGGACACTTACTGATGCTGTTTTCTATTACTTTCTTTTCATTAGACGGAAAATCAACCAAATGCTACCATAAAGGCCTGATTGGTAGAGTACTGCAGAGATGGTTGTCCTCGAAAGTCTCCCATCTCCACAGAGGAACTCTAGAGCTCTGTCAGAGTGACCATCGGGTTCTCGGTCACCTCCTTGACCAAGGCCCTTCTCCCCCAATTGCTCAGTTTGGCCAGGTGACCAGCTCTAGGAAGAGTCTTGGTGGTTCCAAACTTCTCCCATTTAAGAATGATTGAGGGCACTGTGTTCTTGGGGACCTTCAAGGCTGCAGAAATGTTTTGGTACCCTCCCCCAGATATGTGCCTCGACACAATCCTGTTTCGGAGTTCTACGGACAATTCCTTCGACGTCATGGCTTGGTTTTTGCTGTGACATGCACTGTCAACTGTGGGACCTTTTATAGACAGTGCCTTTCCAAATCAAGCCCAATCAATCAAATTTACCACTGGTGGGAGGAGTCCAATTAAGTTGTAGGAACATCTCAAGGATGATCAATGGAAACAGGATGTACCTGAGTTCAATTTCTAGTCTCATAGCAAAGGGTCTGAATACTTATGTAACTAAGGTATTTCTGTTTTTTGTGTGTATCACCTGTGTCAAATCTCTGTGATCTCCAGAAGCAGAGGTAGCGGGGGGGCTCAGAGGGCAAGACGAACAGCAGCACGGCAACAAACACCGCCACTGTGGCATCAGTTACAAACCTGGAGAGGGAGAGGTGGAGGGTTTAGGAGAGGATGGCTAGCGGTTAGCTGTTAGACTGTGTGGGGTTAGGGGGCAGCAGTGCAGGGGAATACAGGGGTTAGGAGTTGGGAAAAGGTGCAGAGGGAGGCCGGGGAGGGGCCCTCCAATCCTTTTTTTAACACTAACTAATTCTTACCCAATGGCAATGTTATGACAGAGGTGATTGACGTAAAGGACAGAGCATTTTTGATGACCTTAGCCCCAGTTTGATCCAGGATTCTGTTAGAATCAATGCCTGTTTCCATGGTGATGTGCCCATTCATAAATTGACAGACGTCACGGTCACATATGCCCTATGTGTTAGGCAGGTCACATGACCAGATAAGAGAGAAGGGCATTTCCATGTAAAAGGACCCATGAGCACCAACATGTAAAGTTCATAGGAGCATGTCACATTGCGTGTCAAACGAAAGCAAAGAGTCTATATTTTTGAGAAATTAAGGCATATACAGTGCCTTGCGAAAGTATTCGGCCCCCTTGAACTTTGCGACCTTTTGCCACATTTCAGGCTTCAAACATAAAGATATAAAACTGTATTTTTGTGAAGAATCAACAACAAGTGGGACACAATCATGAAGTGGAACGACATTTATTGGATATTTCAAACTTTTTTAACAAATCAAAAACTGAAAAAGTGGGCGTGCAAAATTATTCAGCCCCTTTACTTTCAGTGCAGCAAACTCTCTCCAGAAGTTCAGTGAGGATCTCTGAATGATCCAATGTTGACCTAAATGACTAATGATGATAAATACAATCCACCTGTGTGTAATCAAGTCTCCGTATAAATGCACCTGCACTGTGATAGTCTCAGAGGTCCGTTAAAAGCGCAGAGAGCATCATGAAGAACAAAGAACACACCAGGCAGGTCCGAGATACTGTTGTGAAGAAGTTTAAAGCCGGATTTGGATACAAAAAGATTTCCCAAGCTTTAAACATCCCAAGGAGCACTGTGCAAGCGATAATTTTGAAATGGAAGGAGTATCAGACCACTGCAAATCTACCAAGACCTGGCCGTCCCTCTAAACTTTCAGCTCATACAAGGAGAAGACTGATCAGAGATGCAGCCAAGAGGCCCATGAGATCTACAGCTGAGGTGGGAGACTCTGTCCATAGGACAACAATCAGTCTTATATTGCACAAATCTGGCCTTTATGGAAGAGTGGCAAGAAGAAAGCCATTTCTTAAAGATATCCATAAAAAGTGTCGTTTAAAGTTTGCCACAAGCCACCTGGGAGACACACCAAACATGTGGAAGAAGATGCTCTGGTCAGATGAAACCAAAATTGAACTTTTTGGCAACAATGCAAAACGTTATGTTTGGCGTAAATGCAACACAGCTCATCACCCTGAACAAACCATCCCCACTGTGAAACATGGTGGTGGCAGCATCATGGTTTGGGCCTGCTTTTCTTCAGAAGGGACAGGGAAGATGGTTAAAATTGATGGGAAGATGGATGGAGCCAAATACAGGACCATTCTGGAAGAAAACCTGATGGAGTCTGCAAAAGACCTGCGACTGGGATGGAGATTTCTCTTCCAACAAGACAATGATCCAAAACATAAAGCAAAATCTACAATGGAATGGTTCAAAAATAAACATATCCAGGTGTTAGAATGGCCAAGTCAAAGTCCAGACCTGAATCCAATCGAAAATCTGTGGAAAGAACTGAAAACTGCTGTTCACAAATGCTCTCCATCCAACCTCACTGAGCTCGAGCTGTTTTGCAAGGAGAAATGGGAAAAATTTCAGTCTCTCGATGTGCAAAACTGATAGAGACATACCCCATGCGACTTACAGCTGTAATCGCAGCAAAAGGTGACGCTACAAAGTATTAACTTAAGGGGGCTGAATAATTTTGCACGCCCAATTTGTCAGTTTTTGATTTGTTAAAAAAGTTTGAAATATCCAATAAATGTCGTTCCACTTCATGATTGTGTCCCACTTGTTGTTGATTCTTCACAAAAAATACAGTTTTACATCTTTATGTTTGAAGCCTGAAATGTGGCAAAAGGTCGCAAAGTTTAAGGGGGCCGAATACTTTCGCAAGGCACTGTATAAATGTTATATTACCTATCCTGTTCAGCTCAAAACATATATGTTTTATCTTTCTGTCGTCTGGTGGTCAAAGCCAGATTATGAAAACAGTCTCGACAACCCCTACCCACTCTCACTCTGTTTCTCTGCCGTTTCTCTCTCTCTCCATGTAATGCCACCTCTCCTGGCTCTTACTGACACCTACCATGACACCCTACCACCTACCCTATTTCCATTTACTTTATCAAGCATCCTCACCCCACTGAGCACCGACCGACACCCGACGTTCATGGATGTTGAAAAGTAGTTGAAATTTGGTCAGTCCTCCCTGTCCGGACGAGATCTGAACCAATTATAGAATTCTAGAGAAAAGTACTGTATACTACAGTAGAGCACACAAGCGTAGAGTACAGTATAATGTACTGTTGGACTCTACTGTGTTGTACTGTTATATCCAAACTTGTGAAACAGATGTTTAGATTGTTTCAAGATTTGGTCTGGTCCAACCCAATGTGGTCTTGTTTGGGGGCGGAGCTCATTACAATCAAAGCCAGTGTGTAGAATAATAGGGAAAGGGGAAACCTAGTCACTTGTACAACTGAATGCACTCAACTGAAATGTGTCTTCCTCAATTAACCCAACGCCTCTGAATCAGAGAGGTGCGGAGGGCTGCCATAATTGACATCCGCGCCCAGGGAACAGTGGGTTAACTGCCTTGCTCAGGGGCAGAACGACAGATTTTTACCTAGTCAGCTTGGGGATTTGATCCAGCAGCCTTTCGGTTACTGGCCCAACACTCTAACCACTAGGCTACCTATTTTTATTTTTTTATTTAAACATTTGACCTTTATTTAACTATTTAACTATATAATTATATCCATAATTATGAATTCCTGTATAGTACAGATGATGTACCCATGTAGTTCAATAACCATTTTAAATTTATTTTTTAATTCAAGGTGTCATGTCATAGCTGACACCCCATTCTTTCTGCAGGAGTCTTTGAATCTTAATTCGGAGCAGACATTTAAAGGGGCAATATACAGATATCGCTCCACCATTTCTCAGTTTATTTGACAAAACAAACAATGTCTTGTATAGAGAATCATTGTACCATCTAAACCACTGTGAAATATATTTTCAATATCCCAAAATACTGTATTTTCAGCTTTTTGAAGTTGGTGTACAAAAGCAAACGTAAAAGACAAAAATTTAACTTAAAAACAGGAAGCATAGAAATAGCACACATAGAACAGATCTACCACTTCTTAGACTTCCTTTCAATGAGAATGACAAATCTATAACTCACATTCTATGTGAATTTGGTGGGGTCGGCCAAGACGTTTTTGGAAATGGTGGTCGCATAAAACACTGAGGGAGAGTTTACTGTAATTCTGTTACCAAACTTTGCATCTGCACAGGTCTTCCAGTAAATGGGTTTTTGTGAAATTTTCTGTGTAAATTGTACAAAGTAGTCTTTGAAATCAATTATTTTTGTTTGGCATACATTTGAAAGTTAATCTGAGTCAAAGCGTAATTCCGTTATCGTGGAATTGCCCAGAATGAAGTGTGTTTCTCCTGCCCATCGATCTGTTTGTCATAAAGAAGTGTGCTTTTGTCTCTCATTCACTAGTGAGATCATGTTTCCCGGACTCTGTGTGCTGGTTACAGCGTATGTGTGTGCAGATGAGAGTGTGTGTACGTGTACACGTGTGTGTTCCTGTGTGTCAAAGTTCAGAACACGTGTATTGATGCAACACAGATGGTTTACTCTCTGAACGACATATTTTGTCCGCCTGTGTTTGTTTTATCCTGTTCCCCGTGTCCTGACATTTGGTCTAATGGAAGGTTCTGGGACTAAAGACAACTCAGGTCACCTAACCTTCAGATCAGATCAGGCTTGTGTTACTGTGCATGTTTCTGCATATTTCCACTTGCGCGTGTGTGTGTGTGTCTGTGTGGTTGAGTGTGTATGGTGTGTACAGTATTTCACTGTGGTGTGTGTTACACACGGTGCTTTGGCATTGAAGACGTGGGTTGCCCATCCATCGATGAAGCCTGGGCTTCGTGTGAACCAAAGCACCACCAGCAGGATGAAGAGCCCCAGGACATTCAGCTCTCCATAAGACATGGGCCCCAGACGACGATGCTCCTCACGGATCAAATCATATGCCGCAAACTCCTTCTCTGACTGCACAGCACCACAGCCCCATGTACGCTTCAGACTGGAGAGGAGGAATGGGAGACAGGGAGACAGGGAGACAGGGAGACAAGGAGACAGGGAGACAGGGAGACATGGAGACAAGGAGACAGGGAGACAGGGAGACAAGGAGACAGGGAGACAGGGAGACAAGGAGACAGGGAGACAGGGAGACAGGGAGACAGGGGTGAGAGAAATGAGTGGGGGAGGAAAAGAGAAAGGGGTGAGAGAAAGAGAGACTGAGTGAGAGAGAGATGATTTACAATAATAGGTCAGATAAGAAGCAGAGTGAGTGAGAGAGACATTACCCCTACTTGGCCTATGCAAACCTTTACAGATATCATGTCATGGTTGAACTGAGAGGGAGGAGAGAGTAGAGTCAAAATAATGCACTGTGATGCTCTGGCCAGGTGACTCACTTGAAGCCGATGAAGACGAGCTGGAGCCAGAGCCAGGCCAGCGTCAGCATCAGCAGCATGGTGGGGAAGGCAAAGGCGAACCATGAGGCAAAGTTAATGACGTCACCGTTCTGAGGGAAGAGTCTGACAGTGGGCTTCTATTAACAACACAACTTCTCAGAAATGTAAAACATCAAATGTCAGTTGATCAACACGATATGTTCTGACCCCCATATCTATGTTTATAGCGACGGGATATTCTGTACATGCACTAACATATGTGAGGTGTGTGTCTGTGAGAGGTACATATCTGTGTGTGTCTGTGTGTGTGTGTGTGTGTGGTACATACTGGCTCATCTGCCCTGTGAGGACAAGGTTGGGTCCGGTGCCAGTTAGAGTGGCAGTGCCGCCGATGCTGGCAGCGTAACACACACACAACGTCAGGCCTTTACACATCTTCATCCTCTCCTTCTCCTCCTCTTCCTCCCCAACCTGCTCCTCTGCTTCAGTCCCTTCCTTAAAGACCATGGACACCATCACTGTATACAGAGGGGAAGGAGGAGAAAATAGCACTATATATATAGAGATGTTTGGGAATCAGGACTACCAAGACGTCACGGCCAAACTAGGCAGGCTATAGTTTTCCTGTTGCCTACAGACATTTAGCCTATGTCTATAATTGTCTGAAATCGCCATTTAACTGTGTTATGGTTTGTTGGTGAAAAAACAGTGCTCCTGCCTCACCCAGACCCCAGACCCCTGCCCTGGCTTCTGCCCCCAGCCCAGTGCCCTGCACCTCACCTGGCTTCCCATCAGTCAGAGAGTTGTCCTGAGGAACTGGTTTGTCTGGGGAGTCCAGTTTATCTTCTGAGGCTAGTTTCTCCAGTGGGATGTGATTGTCCTGGATCATAAGTGTGTCCTGTGGGGTCGAACTGTTCTCCAGATTTTCCTCAGGAGTCGTACCATTCTCCTGGCTCTGAGGGGTGGGCAGGGGGTTCTCCCCCTTCCGTGGGCCGTTGAGCTGCTCCAGGACGGCCTGGACAATGGGGACCATCATAGCTGTGGTGGCTGTGTTACTGATCCACATGGACAGGAAGGCTGTCACACCCATGAACCCTAGCATCAGACTGGTGGGAACAGCGGAGGAGGGGAGGGTGTATCAGAGTCAGAAAATAAATTAGGAAGTGGAGAAGGAGGAAAGCATGCTAGGCTTTAGCTCAGTGGGCTGACAATCTTGATTTGATACTTGAACAACTGATAGACAGACACCTGTGATTTGCTACTCACAGGGCAGGCCGCATCCCCACAATGAGTAGAACTCTGAGGGCGATGCGCTTGTGAAGATTCCACTTCTCCACGGCAACAGCCATCATTAGCCCGCCAACAAACAGCATGTTGGTGTCCTTCAGGTACTGCATACACACCTGATACACACACGTGAGAGATTGTCTTTGAGTGTGAGCATGTGTGTTTGTGCGTGTGTGAGGGAAGCGTACCTGCTTGGACTCCATGATGCCAAACAAAGGGAAGAGGACAGCGGGCAGGAGAGCAGTCACAGCCAGCGGCAATACCTCAGTACACCAGTACACTGCCATCAGGGCTATCACATAGGCACAGCCTGCCTCCTGCAGCACACACATTTACAATACATGATTTAGATGCATATAGATGTACAGAGACCCCAAATATCCTAGAGGTCAAAAGGACAAACACCCACACACACATGAAAACACAGTGTTCTGTGTGTCTGATAGTGCCATTGTATCAATATTAATCTGTGATATGAATTTGTGAATCTCAAGTAATGTAAACTTGAACTTCAACACCCTATGGTGTGATGAGGAAAATGTTCCTTAGTCTTCAATGCCTTGGCACTGAAACACTGACAAGAATATAAGACCTCCTGGGGCAGGTCAGGCTTTATGTCACTCTCACAAGAGTAGATTACTAAGTGGGAGTAATACCTAAAATTGGTCTACGGTCTGTCAGCACAGCAGGAGAAAGCATGGTCAGGTGTCAATAACACAATCTCTCCGAAACCAACAATCTTTGCTATGTGAATTTTTCTGGAATATTAATATTTATATTTAAAGGGTCCAGCTGGGCCTTCTACTTTAGTTACATACGGATGGCACATGCTGTGGAGACCCATGAGATCCAGTTGCCAGGATCACCCGGTCAATCAGTGTGGCACCTGTGATGTTTTTTCAGATTCTACATATCTCAATGGATACTTCTGGGAATCACTGACTATACCAACACTGACGGGCAGTTATCATGGTTCATCAGCACTGGGTACAGAAATGGTCATATTAATACTGCAATTGAGAACATTTTAAACAAATTGAGACATGACCTCTTTCAAGGTCAGTCTCGCAAAAAGAAACATTCTTGCGTTCTAACTACCCGCTATTCAAAGTGCTTTGAACAAATTAAGCGAATCGTTCACAAACATTGGCACATTCTAAGATCCGATGATAGTATCGGTAATGTGTTTGCGGACCTTCCCTTGGTCATATTCTCGCGGGGCAGAAACCTCAGAGATCAAATTGGTAAATTGGATGGAAACTATTGGATGGAAACTACAAGTGTAATGGCTGTGCTCAATGCAATGGCACGTATAAATGTAGATCCTTCAAACACCCCCAAACAGGGAACAGATCCCAATCAAAGGTGTTATAATGTGCTCCACTAAGGCAGTTATTTATATATAACTTGTCCTTGAGGTAAAAATGATGTGGGTAAAACAAAGCATGAATTAAAAGTACGCATCTCGGAGCTTTGTAGCACCATTAAGTGCAAAAACTTACCCAGTTGCGGCCCACTTTTTGGAAGCAAATAACTCGATTTCGTCTCTACGTTATATTGGCATCGAACATGTCACCCTTCCTGGGAGAGGGGGTGACCTCGACAATGTATTCTTAAAACGAGAGGCTGCCTGGATCTTTAATTTAAAGACTCTTGCTCCCTTCGGTCTCAACGTAGACTTTAATCTGAAGCCATTCTTGTGATTATTGTGATTTTGCTGTTCTAAATGTTTGTAGGCTTATGTAGCCAAATTGTATCTATGATCAGACTATCCATTTATGTTTTTTGTATGCTATTTTAATATATGAGAATTAACCAATGATATCTGGCCACACCCGGCCATGATTACAGACACCTTTGTGTGTCTTCTGACACTATATAAATGAGTCATCCTGCAGTGTCATTATACCCTGTTGGCATCTGTTGAAACGTTAGACATCAAATTTTTTCCATCTGAGCTCCTAGAGTGTGCGGCTCTCCTTCATTTTTTAAAGCATTCCACTCCGCTAGCCAGCACCTCGCCTAAATAGGTGTGCGTGTTTTTCCACGTCTAGATTTGAGTATTTTAACCTGTGTCATGTCTGGTGGGGATAGACAAAATCAATATGCGCATGAGGAGGCACACAGACGCAAGCGCGGAGCCGGTTGGGTCAGCATGTTAAAGAGTGGAATTTCCATTTTCTGAATTTCCAGAATACAACGAAGTTCATCTCGTACGAGACCGAGTCAATGGCTGTGGAGAAGCTACAATCAGACGGCGCTGATGGCGAGGCGCCGGTGAAACACCTTGAATGGAAAGAACTGTGCTGCCTGGGCATCTTCCCTGGTTGACAAACCCCCTCCCTCTGCTCAAGCTACGTGGATCCCTCTTGACGGTCTACCCATCTTTTGGAGGCTTGAAACACCCAAAACGTTCAACTCTAGGTGACAATTGTTGTAGCCCAGACCTACTCTCTGTTCTGTAACTACATCTTTCATTTGATGATTGTTTATTTTTAGTTTCAAGACTTTGAGATTATTTCTGTAATGAAAAGCACTATAGGAGCTGAATAAATTATAATTGTTATTATTATGAGTCTGAGAGAAAATGTTTGCAGTTAAAGCAAATTAATTAATTAAAAATATTTTTGTTTGTTTGGTTGATGTGTTCATATGCTATCGGGGGCCCGACCTCCGAGGGGGACCCCAATGCCCCCCACCCCTTGGGTGCTACACCAGTGTGTGCGTGGGGAAATTAGAACTATAGCAATACATGTTTATGCCAAAATCAGCATGCGTCAGGTGCACAAAATAATTCTGATTTAATTTATGAAATATCTAACAAGACGATAGACTACTAGTAGGCTGCAAGTGAAATATTTTAAATCATCATTCAGATAGCCTACTCTTTGTGTAGAAAAGGTAGTACTAGATGAGGTGAAAAGGAGGTAGGGACCCCTGGAATAAGTCTATTCGACAACTTTGGCGCATACCGTGGTTCCGATCAGCAGAGGTAGTGGGAGGAGGAGGAACGGTGTGCAGAACAGAATCACCCCATCCTTGAAGATCCACATCGCCTGGAGCGAGGACACCATCCTCTCCCGGTCAGAGAATTACAGTTGCGCACGTCTGGACTTACTCCGGAAAGAAAGCAAAAATGATGAGGGAAAGGGTGAGCGAACTCTGATACCTCCAGCTTTACACTGGGTACAGGACTGCACATGACATCTTTCTCTCTCTCTCTCTCTCGCTCTCTCTCTTTCTCTCTGTGTTTGTGTGTGTGTGTGAGACAGAGAGTCAACACTTGTGTGGCATTCATACTTAAATATTAACTTTTTTAATGCGTTTACTCACACACTGTAGTCCTGGTGCAAGTTTATCTTAAACTCTTAGAATTCTTAAAAAAAAAAAGTCATATTGTACACTTAACATTTTTAAACTTCATTTAGATTTTTAAAGATTGAATTTGAATCTGTTCATTGATGCAGCTTTGTTAGGATTTATCACAATTGGTGAATTTCTCACAAGAAAGTGACATTAAGACTAGCAGGCAGTGATTTGACATATGATCAGCAGGCAGTGATTTGTTTTGGACACCCATGTAATTCAAATCCTGTCATACCACATTGGCATTTGGATGGCGGTGTGAGAGAGCGAGAGCGAGAGAAGGTATAAACTGAGATCGACATAAGGGGACAGATAGTTGGGATTTCTTTGGAACAGCAGTGAGTGCTGGCAAACCAACCTTTCTTCGGGAGTAAAGATACATTCCCCATCACACACACAGTGTGCTACAGCTGCACCATTGAGAGCATCTTGACTGGTTGCATCACCACCTGGTATGGCAACTGCTTGGCATCCAACTGCAAGGTGGTGTCAGAGGAAGGCCCTAAAAATTGTTAGACCTCAGCCAGCCAAGTCATAGACAGGAATATTCTGCTCCTGCACGGCAAGCGGTACCAGTGCACCAGGTCTGGAACCAACAGGACCCTGAACAGCTTCTACCCCCAAGCTATAAGACTGCTTAATATTGAACTAAATAGCTACCTATCTGCATTTACCAGCTGCATTTACCAACTCTTTTGACGTGTCACATAAGCTGCTGTTACTACTTATCTATCCTGTTGCCTAGTCACTTTACCCCTACATATCTACCTACCCTGCACATCGACTCGGTACTGGTAACCCGTGTATATATCCAAGTTATTGTTACTCACTGTGTATTTTTTCCTCGTGTTATTATTTTTCTATTTTCTCTCTGTATTGTTGGGAAGGGCCTGTAAGTAAGCATTACACTGTTAGTCTACACCTGTTGTTTACGAAGCATGTGACAAATACAATTTGATTGATTGACACACATCAGACCGGGGTTCAATTTTTTAAGTATGTCCCGTATCAAATAATATCCTACAAATAGCCTACTATTTGAAAGTATTTTAAAATACTTATTTCAATTACTATTTTCAAATACCTGGGTTAATACCTGAGTCAGTATAATTTTGTATTTTGAAATACATGCCAATACTTTCTAAGTGTATTTCCAAATACATTCCAATATTCAACATTTAAAATATCTGAATTCTTACTTCGAAATGCATATGAAAGTAATTGAGATATTTTAAATATAATTTGAACTCCGGTCTGACACACACACACAAACACACACAAACAATTTGACTTCAGATCCTACACTGCCACCGTATGGCAATTTTTTTGTTTACTTAAACTCAGTCCTTAACATGATCCCTCCCTTCAAATAGCCCAGATGTTCTTAGAAATTAGAGTTAAAACACAGAAATGTACAAATATGAAATTGGATTATTTTGCTTGAATTTGATTGGAACATGGAGGACCACTTGCAGGTCATTCTTTATACAAAATATGTGGGGGGCCAATCATCTTCCTTTCCCGTGTTTCAGGACCAGGGTTTACATGTGGAAAAGGCTACATCCAGGCTACTTGTTCTGATTGCAAGTAAAGGTCAACAATCAGTTATGCAGACAGTCTATGCTTCTCCTACCTGTATACATAACACAATCCATTGGCTCGTGAGGTAAGGTGGGGGCTGTGAATGGGGTCCTTTTATGCTTCCCTAATGGGAAGTATACAAACAGTCACCGCAAAACAACCCAAAGGGGCTGAGTAGGTGATGCCCTGATTCACAGGTGCATTGTGGGTTTGCAATGTTAGTGCCAAGTTCTTGCATCGGCGTAGGGCTGGAACGGGGCAGTCCATGCAAGAAAAACAATATCTCCCACCGCCTACTCTATTTTACTTAAAGGGCTAGAGACAGAGGACTAGAATTATGCCCAAAATCATGTTATATCAACTCTGATTCATATAGAAACATTCTACAGTGCTTATTCTGGGTTTCCTCCAGTAGGGCCAATAGAGGGAGCCACAGTGCTGTAATGCTAAAGGTCATACGTGTTAATGTTGTAACATATCAGCTGTCATGGTCACAGCCACTTCAGTGGGCAGACATTTGAAAGTTGACACTATCGTAGGGCTATCTGTGAGGATTTCCAAACTCTTTCTAGGAAAATGTGTTTGTAGGTCAGCAAAAAATAATATCACAATCCAAACGGCAACCCCCATCCTCTGAGAAAAATAGAAAAACATAGAGGTCCTTACGAGACGGTAGATATTACAATTCTGATGGACATTTAAAAAAGGCATATTTCATCCTCTCTAAGGGATACCACTGATCTGATGAGAGCAGAAAGGTGAACATATTGTGTTACTGGCAACTTTTCCATTTATTACACCTGTTAAATGTTTCAGATGAGTGACATTTCTATGGAATGAGGGGAGGAAGGCTCTTATGAAGGCAGGTTTGACTTGTGGGTCACATATCTACATATTTACATTTTCTGGTTGTGTAGTGGCTCTGCTGAATCAATTCAGAGTTGAACATTAACTGAGCAATGAGGGGGCTGACAGTAGAGTACTGGGCACTACAGGATCCAGCTAGGGGAACACTCACCGTGCCTGTCTGACTCTATCTGTCTATATCCTAATCCTGTTTGCCTATATCACCTATCCCCTGACCAAACATCGGCTGGGTAAGTTTTCTCCACCTCAATTCACTTGGAAGGGATAGTATCTGATGTTGGGGAGTCAGTAGGTTTTTTGACACAGTGCATGAAACCATATAATTCTAGTATAGTAAGTGCTCTTGATTTAAAGCTATTTGGAACATGATTTAGATAATAATAATATATGCCATTTAGCAGACGCTTTTATCCAAAGCGACTTACAGTCATATGTGCATACATTCTACGTATTAGTTTACTAGTGATATAAGAAGGATTTAGATGTACGGCTGTAGCTATTAGTTTACTAGTGATATAATGATAACACAAACTGTTTGGTCTTTTGTTAAAGATTCAAATGGACTTTAAAGAGCCCTTTGTAAATGTAAATGTACACTCAAATCACCAATCAAGACATCACTACTAGCACTATTTCTACTACGTCTATGAATGCTAATGATTCTAAGCAGAGTCATATACATGTATGTATAAACAGGAATACTACCATTGCATCCATAGAGAACCCATTGCAGTCGTGAGGCCAGTGTTTGCTGTTTGTGGACTTTAGCAGTGAAACAGAAACCTTTGGCCCTCTGACAAACAGTTGATCCCAGAACAAAACACCACACATCTCTACAGTGTAGAACCAGGCCTAACGCAATGCCACACGGACCACTAGCCAAGCAATCATGCTTTTGATTGGCTCTCATTTCCTCTCAACCTATCAGTGTTCGCTGGTGTTGCCTTGTCCAGCAGTAATATGTACTCTTTTATTTGCTCTGTAAAAGCGAGGGGTTCAGTAATTCTTATGCATTGATAATCACTGTTATTGAATCTTAATTATTTAAGTTATTGGCTGTGTTCTAGAGGATCAAAACCATAATGTATCATGGGCAAATTGTGACTGACTGACTGATCTACAAATAATAACGAGTAGTTATTTATGATGCAAGGTTTTTTTGTCGGCAGTCGCTTGTACTGTCGAATGCAATGTCGAACAAGCCCATAGTGACAGGGTAGAAACCATAGTTTCAGTCCATGTTTCCCAGGGGACTCTAATTGGTGTCAAACATGTGAAATGTATAAAAGCAGAGATACTGTACAGTATATGATGACGAGACGGTCTTGTCTCCGCCCTAATAATGGGCGTTGTTGTCCCAAAGGTGGGAAGGCATATGGTCTGCATATCGCTGTATTCCCAAGTACCCAGATTTTAACGGGAGTGGACCATCTCGCTTCGCCTCTTCCTCTCTGATAAAAGCACTCCATAGTCCTTTTCAGGGGTGTATTTATTACAGAAACCCTTTACCGTTTAAAAACCAAACAAGAGCAAACGGAACAAAATGGGGAGGGACCTACCTATATTTGTCCAATAGAAAATCCTGTTTTTGTTGCAAAATATTTCCCCTTCAGAGTAAATCGTTTGCAAAACATTTTGCAACAGACCAAACGTTTTGCATCAGAAACCATTGGGAGAATTCCAATTGGTTGCTCGACTCCTCTCCTCCAGCTCATTTTATTAAATGAGACTCTCCATTTCTACTCTTTCGCATCACCAGGCAAATTATATTTACACGGGTGGAATCCTAAAATAAATGTGTAAAGTGATCAAAACTAATTTAGCTTTGAAAGATAAAAGGATAAGTAGCATATTGTTTTCTAAAAGTGTGCAGGCTTTACTCCTTTGAGAAGAAAACATCTGATTCAAAGGGACGTGGTGTATTTTAAAACACTTCCATGCTACCTGCTGTGAGGATATTCCTGTAAATCCTCTGTCGAAGTAGGTGATCGAAGAGGGGAGCAGACACTTGTTTTTGCCTACTAAAGAATTAAAAAAGGACAGACTTTTGCCCAATTGACAATCTCCCAGAGTGTGTTCACAGGTTGTGCAGCGTTGTTGCTGTCTAGCTTTATTTCTATGAGGAACCATTTTGTGAACATGCTCATGCTGTCTGTGAAGAAATGTTTGGGGTGTGGTCCATTGTTCTGAAAAGTTGTTTCCAGTTGATTTGTGTTGGGAGAGGCTTTGCTCGCTTCTGGGTCCAAGCACTGTTGCTAGCGCCCTCCCTTACGGAAAGTATTGGTTGTCACTGTTTTTTGGTCACAGTGTGTAGCCTAACTAGGTCAATTTAGTCCTGTGAAATCACTGTTGCACTTTAGAAG
This sequence comes from Oncorhynchus gorbuscha, assembly GCF_021184085.1. Taxonomy (NCBI): domain Eukaryota; kingdom Metazoa; phylum Chordata; class Actinopteri; order Salmoniformes; family Salmonidae; genus Oncorhynchus; species Oncorhynchus gorbuscha. Next base: position 76,279,656 of record NC_060174.1, read on the forward strand.
GAACTGAGATCTAACCAGCCTTTTGTGTTCATGTCAAAGTATTTTGTATGTGTATCTATTTCTATAGAAACAAACCTTAGTCATTTAATAAACCTTTTACATCTGCCTCAGACTATTTCCCTTAAATGGTCCTACAGATAGAACCTGTATCTTTGAATATATGTTATATTATTGTACAGGTTTCTTTGTTCTGTATTGCAGGCTAGCTGTTGGGATATGAAGCTGCATCTGCCTGTACTCTTGCTGCTCTGCCTCTGTTGGCTGGGACTGACTGTAAGAGGGCCAACCATAACCTCACCCCAAAACAACTCAAACTTCCTTAAATTAGAAAAGTATTGACTACAAGACTTTTAAAGCACCCTACCCTAGTTTCTCAGTCTAACCCCTAGTCTTTCTCTCTCTCTCTGTCAGGATGAGACTGGTACGGTAGCTACTGAGTACCACTCTTGCGGGGAGCAGGTGCTCAGCCAGGAGGCCCGGTGGTCAGTAGGGGGTGCTGTAGAGAGACTGGGCAGGCAGCTACTGGACAGCCTGCAGACAGGGCCAGAGCAGCCCAACGTCATCATATCACCCCTCAGCGTGGCCCTTGCACTAGCACAGCTCACACTGGGTGAGGCACATGTGTGTGTGTGAGAGAGAGAGACATGTATAATGTCAAGAGTGAGTATGTATCTGTGAGATTGTAAGTGCATGTCTGCTTATGACTGTTATTAACTTTTGTCTCAAAGAATGAATGTAATCAAAACATGGTCATTGCCTCCTTGTGATGCCCCTATCAGGAGCTCGTAACGAGACACAGAAGTTGCTGCTAAGTTCTCTACACGCCCACACTGTGCCCTGCTACCATGAATCCCTGGGCAGCCTGCTCCAACACCTCACCAACACCTCCCTACAGGTGGCTACACGCATGTACCTGCGCCCAGGTGAGTGAGTGAGTGAGTGAGTGTGTGTGTTTATGTGTATATTTCAGTGTTGCAGCTCTGTGCCAGAAAATGGCAGTCTACTGACATAATTATAAAGCACATCCATTCAACTGCCTTTGGTAATGCAGTAAAGGTCTGACAATGTTTTGGATTCTTTTGGTGTATATTTATGTGTTTATATATTTGTTTCTCTCTTTCTCTCTCAGAGTTTGAGGTGTACCAGTCCTTTGTTGCAGAATCCATGCGTAGCTACAAATCAGAGCCTGCCCCCTTGATCTCAGTGGAAGATGTCAACCAATGGGTGGAAGACACCACCAAAGGTCACATGACCAATTTCCTGACCAGTATTCCGCATGATGTGGTGCTCATGCTGATCAATGCTGTGCATTTCAAAGGTAAGCCCTTTCACTCCCTGTTTTAAAATAATGTCTTTGACGTTTGTATACAAGTGTCTACTTTTTACAATTATGTGGCTTGTTCTCCTGTTGTCACTGGTAGGTGAGTGGGAGGCTCGCTTCGACCCTCAGCTCACACAGAAGGATGTCTTCTACCTGGACAATAAGAACTTTGTCCATGTAGACATGATGCGGTCAGCCAAGTATCCACTGAGCCTGTTAGAAGATGGGGAGCTTGGGGCTCAGGTGAGCTGGGCTAGCTGTATCTGTTCTGTTGTCTGCTTCTGTCTCCATCCTCCCTTTCTATCTTTTCACACACCACAGTTTCTACTCGAGACTTGTTTTGAAAAGTCCTTGCTGTTGAAAAGTAGACAGTAAAACGTATTGTTTTCTCCACCACTCTCTCACCTCCATTCTCTTTCTCTCAAGCTCTCTACAGTGCAGTTGGTGCAGTCTCCCTCTCTAAAATGTTTCTCTCCGCACCCCTTCTGTGTTTGCAGGTTGCACGTTTTCCATTTAAGGGAAACACCAGCTTTCTGGTAGTGATGCCGTTGCCAGGAAGAGGAAACGTGTCATCGCTGGTGGCCAAGCTGAATATCTCTGACCTGTACAGACGTCTACCTCAGGAGAGGACCATGCAGGTCCAACTGCCCAAGTTCACCCTGCAGTACCGCCAAGAGCTACAGGAGGCGCTGACCAGCATGGGTGAGAACAGAAGTAGTGTCAGAAATGACCAAGGGCAACAGCACTAGGTCTGGGAATCATTTCTGGTTCTCTTGGCCAATTCTGAGAAGGTGCTTTTCGAGACAGACAACTCTTCCAACAAATCACTTGTTTTGGTAGGTGGGGTTTAAAAAGAATCCCCTCAGAAATATGACGGACACACACAATGTGGATGCAGATAGCTAGGGTAATTTTAGCCACAGCCAGTCAGGGGTTTTAAGCTTGTAATGCTAACGTCATGGCGCATGCAAACTACTCACTTGTGAAATACACAAATTGAAAATATCCTCCTCCAGCTCCATCTAGCTAGCTACACTCTTTCCTCTCTGCCAAACAGACGTTGGTCCTAGTACAGACTTGTATGCTGGAACACTGGTATGTTCTGGGAGGCAACCCATCTGTCTAGAAACTAGCACAGAAAGTGAAATAGTTTTGGCCAGGAATTTTTCCTCTGTCAGATCACGTGGTCTGGAAAAACTTGAGTCATAGTTTAAGCCCTAGTCATAGTTTAAGTGAGCTATAAACGGACAGGCAGGGCCAGCCCTAGCCTTTTGGGGGCCCTAAGCATTAGCTATCTAGTGTCTGCTTGCTGGCTGAACCAGTCTGAAACCAATCCAGATGAAACGAAAGGCAGGGATGCTACCGTATGGCCAAACAAGCTTGGACTAGGCTGCTCGCTGGAACACGTTCACTCAGGTGGTCGACATGGTTTGCCATAGTAGTCAGTAGCTAACGAGAGCAGAATGATTTTCAGAATTAGGAACTAGTGTTAGGTGGATGGGCAAAATCTAGATTTTTAGAGATTAGTTCCACGCCATCTACAAGAGAGATCGGTTGAGGGACGTACATCACGTAGGAGTGAAGCCTTCTGATGTGAGACAATGGGGCCCCCCTACCTCACCGGGCAAAACATTATAGTGGTCCCCTTCTTGACGGCGAAGAGAACATTTTTAGGTTTAAAGTACAATTTCAGCAATTCCACACATCTGTATTTTTCCCTGGGGTGGAGAGAAAATGTTACAATTTTGTAACAAATTTCATGCAATTTTACTCGTTTTGCCATGTGGCTGAGAGACATTTGTGCAGTTTAAAGCAAATTTCCTGTAATTCTACACATTTTTATTTATTCCATGTTAAATATGATATCTGATTGAGAGTGACCAACAAAATCAATGGGGCCCCCCTGGAGTTCAGGGCCCCTGGGCATGTGCCCTGCATGCCCTGTCGGTATACAGCCATGATTACTACAAGTTTAGATAGCTGACTAATTTACCAACCTAAAAATGATTAGCTGACATGTCTTATTGAGTGACTGTCAGTGACTGAGCTATCAAGCAAAAAACTGCTGAGGCACAACTAAATTTAGAAATAGCATGTTGTGTATTCTACTATTCTGTCAATCAAAATCTCTCTGGTGTCTCTCTCTCTCTCAGGTCTGGGCTCTTTGTTCTCTAGTCCTAATCTGTCCGGTGTGTCAGCGGTTCCTCTGCAGGTGTCCAGCATGCGTCACGCCTGCGGGGTGGAGTTGAGTGAGGAGGGGGCCGAAGCATCTGCAGCCACCTCCATCACCATCATGCGCTCTGTTCCCATTTTTTCTGTAAACTCCCCCTTCCTGTTCGCCCTGGTAGACCACGCCTCCCTCGCTCCAATCTTCCTGGGCACCGTCACTAACCCAGCCCCTGACGCCAGCCCCATTCAGATCGACAGTCCCCTCGGCGATGATCCCAATGGCAACAGGACCCAAAGTGACAGCTCTCATAGCAACAGCAATGTACAGAACGATGGTCCCCATAGTAACAACAACGTACAGAGCGACAGTCCCCATAGCAGTAACAACGTACAGAGTGACCAGCCACAAAGTGATAGAATGCAGTGCGGCGTCCCTGTCGGGGGGGAGGAGCCACAACAGCCCCTGAATGAAGTAGAGGGAAACCCCAACGCCCAAGTGGAGGGGCAAGGATCCAGTTCCTGTGCCAATCCCTCTCATACAGTTCCTTCCTAAACCAACACTGATGCCCAACTTGCCCCAACCAATCTCTCACTGTTCTGTCCTGAGCAACACTGATGCCCAGCTTGCCCCAACCCATCTCTCACTGTTCTGTCCTGAGAAACACTGATGCCCAGCTTGCCCCAACCCATCTCTCACTGTTCTGTCCTGAGAAACACTGATGCCCAGCTTGCCCCAACCCATCTCTCACTGTTCTGTCCTGTCCTGAGCAACACTGATGCCCAGCTTGCCCCAACCCATCTCTCACTGTTCTGTCCTGAGAAACACTGATGCCCAGCTTGCCCCAACCCATCTCTCACTGTTCTGTCCTGAGCAACACTGATGCCCAGCTTGCCCCAACCCATCTCTCACTGTTCTGTCCTGAGAAACACTGATGCCCAGCTTGCCCCAACCCATCTCTCACTGTTCTGTCCTGTCCTGAGCAACACTGATGCCCAACTTGCCCCAACCCATCTCTCACTGTTCTGTCCTGAGCAACACTGATGCCCAGCTTGCCCCAACCCATCTCTCACTGTTCTGTCCTGAGAAACACTGATGCCCAGCTTGCCCCAACCCATCTCTCACTGTTCTGTCCTGTCCTGAGCAACACTGATGCCCAGCTTGCCCCAACCCATCTCTCACTGTTCTGTCCTGAGAAACACTGATTCCCAGCTTGCCCCAACCCATCTCTCACTGTTCTGTCCTGAGCAACACTGATGCCCAGCTTGCCCCAACCCATCTCTCACTGTTCTGTCCTGAGAAACACTGATGCCCAGCTTGCCCCAACCCATCTCTCACTGTTCTGCCCTGTCCTGAGCAACACTGATGCCCAACTTGCCCCAACCCATCTCTCACTGTTCTGTCCTGTCCTGAGCAACACTGATGCCCAGCTTGCCCCAACCCATCTCTCACTCTTCTGTCCTGAGCAACACTGATGCCCAGCTTGCCCCAACCCATCTCTCACTGTTCTGTCCTGTCCTGAGCAACACTGATGCCCAGCTTGCCCCAACCCATCTCTCACTGTTCTGTCCTGAGCAACACTGATGCCCAGCTTGCCCCAACCCATCTCTCACTGTTCTGTCCTGTCCTGAGCAACACTGATGCCCAGCTTGCCCCAATGCATCTCTCACTGTTCTGTCCTGTCCTGAGCAACACTGATGCCCAGCTTGCCCCAAACCATCTCTCACTGTTCTGTCATGAACAATACTGCCTGACCAGCTGGTCTCATATGGAGCCCAGCCCTCACATAGCAAAACCCTATCCCAATCTATTGGCACAGTTCCCAGTCCAGAATCAACAACAGCCCCTACCCCTAGACACCTGACAACTTCTCACAGTCCCTCCCCAGTGAATACCCCTGATTACAACCCAGTGATTTAGGAGAGACCATGGACCTGTCCCATACTACACTGTGTGTGCAGATTAACACTCAAATGTGTTTTTTTACACTTGGCTGTGCACTGTCTGTATTACAGTATTTGTGTTTTGTTTTGATGTCTTACTTTTTGATGATTCTCACCTCTGGTATTGATTAAAGAAATGAAGTCTCAATGTTTTAATGAATGGTGGATGTGGTCATGTGAATGAGCAGGACTGGATATTTTTATATAACAGGGGAGTCTATTTCATTTTCAATGGATTTAGGCTTATACCTCACAACCTATAATTGAACTATTTTCTCCAGCACATTCATGCAATTAAAAACGGACTTATGTAAGATTTGTTATAACATTTCAGGTCAAATGCTTGCGCGTCAAACTTAACATACCACCGTTAATTTGGGGCAGTGAGGGAGGACCATGGATGCGCCTTGCGCTCAAAACAGCCATCCAGATTCTTGCCCAACCCAACAGGCTACGTCAGAGAAGGGCGGGTAAAAGTTTGCTTCACGGCTGTGTGCATTGTCCTGGTACATTCAGCACTCCACTGGAGACACGACTGCTAGAGACATACGTACGGGTGACGTGGACCATAACCGCTTGGAAAGGTCAGTACTTTTATGCATCATATGCAGAGTTTGGGAGTAATGCATTACAAAAAAACTAACTGTAATCCGTTTTGTTACCAGCAGTAACATTGTAATCAGATTTAGATACTTTTGAAAATCTATACGAAAACTTCTGGGATTACTTTTAAATTTATAAAAGATGTTTGTGATAAAAAATATCAGACACCTTTCTCTTTTCTCAATGACATTCAAATCAGCATTGAAAAAAGGCACAAGTTTAAGTTTGTTCTGCCTGAGCAAGTCTGACCACAGATCAGAGACCACTATGATGATACACCAGGGTCATTCCTACTATGCGGTGCCTTTTTTGTCCCCAGGAAATATAACTTATTATTTAGTGTAAAATCTGCATTCCAAAAGACTTTAAATATAAGGTTAGGTGCATAGCTGCGGGAAGTATGGGTGCCGAGGGTGCTGCAGCACCCCCTGACAAATCATAATAAAAAAATATTTTTTTTACTAGTCCTGATATAGCCATCTGTCACGCAGGCAAAAACACATATTCAGCACTGTAGATGTAGATTACTTTCTAAAATGTAATCCGTTACAGTTAATAGTTTCCTGTCAAATTGTAATCAGTAATGTAATTTTAGGATTACCCAAACTCTAATGTAATTGGATTACTTTCAGATTACTTTGCCCTTAACAGGTGCAGGCTAGCATTTTTTTCATCATGAATCTTGTTCTGGGGGCAGCTCTACAGAGTGATCATTAGCTGGCACAGCCACAAAGTCATTCAATCTAATCCTAATTTTAACCCTAACAATAACCACACTGATAACCCCTAATGCCTAACCCTAACTTTAAATTAAGACCAAAAAGCTATTTTCTTTCACACATTTTTACAATACAGACACTTTTGACTCTGCAGCTGGCCCATCTAGCGGAAATCGCTCAGTTCTGCCTCAAGGACAAGACTCATCCCAATAAACATCAACCTTCTTAAGAAGACAATAATTCATGTTATCAATTGAACATCTATTGCAGGATAAATCAATATTAAAGTTTACATAGATTGCCATCATTGGATGTTCCATTTTAATTTCTGGATTGGTTATGTAGGATTCTTCTAACCCCTTTCTTTCTACAACAGATAATAATACAGTTAGGTTGTCTTTACATTATTACCCAACATCTGTCAGATTTACTGTTATTACAATTTATTTAATACCCCTTGATCTTCAATAATAGGACATGGAAATATAGATTAGCCGAACTGTTTTACCTGAGCATAACCCCAAAACTAAGGAATAATTAGCCTACTCTGTTGTTTCTGATTTTGTTGCCATAGAAGACAGATTGGGCTCATTGCTTTGAGTTGAAAAATAAATGCTGCTCTCAGAATGGCATGCTTTGAGTACTACTGAAAAGCGCTTGTGTCCCATATGCTGCATTTGATAGAGGCATGTTGTTCATATTTTTGTTGGTGACATCTTGATAATTTTCAACTGTTTAAGTCTATCAGAAGTGTGTGAGTTGTGTCCGTAAGGCCTATGTGGTCTTCTTAAGTGAAACTTGTTTTGACAGTATGTAGCACAATACCAAGGTGAGTTTCGAAGGAACTCCCTCAAACTTTTATTCCATAGGCTGGGATCCGCACTGTGTTGCAAGAGTGTTTTATACTGGCTGTCCACTGGGGCATATTCATTATGCCTATTCTGTTGCAAAATGTTTCTTAAATGGAAGCAAATGGAACAAACCGTGGAGGGACCTACCTGAATTTGTCTAATAGAAACTCTCGTTTTGCTCTGTATGCTTCTGTTTGGTTCTTAAACGGTAAACGGTTTCCTTAATGAATACACCCCTGGCCGCAAAAACGATGATTGACAGGCAGCTTAAACTTCTTCAATTCAACCATTATTTGGTTAAAATACACATATATGTTTGTGAACAGCCATCCACATTCACATCATCCACAATCCGAAGATAGTTAAATGAGAGAGCAGCAGTGCGATTCACATCAATGCATTATGCAGCCTACATATCAATAATCAGTGATCCGTTTCCCGTAGGGTACACCACTGCTGTCATCCTTACCTCCACGCGTTTATTCAAGTTGGATAATCTTTGGATGCCGACGTCAGTCGCTTCATTGGAAGACATAACCTACAAAAATGTATTCCTGCTCTTTTCCTGCGATCCATCAAACGCATTTGGTGTGTCATCATTGTGGTCTCTGATTGTGGTCAGACTCTCTGATTGGGGCCAGACTCTCCGATTGTGGCTTTTTTTAATGCTGATTTAAATGTCATTAAGATAATAGAAAGGTGTTATATTTTTTTCATAAACATCCTTTCTGAATTTAAAAGTAATCCTAGAAGTAATCATATATCAGATATTTGTTTAAGTATCTGGAATCTGATTACAATATTCTTGCTGGTAAAGTATCTGATTACGTGAGTTTTTTTGTAACCCGTTACGGATTAGCCTACATGTAATCAGTTACTCACCAACCCTTTAAATGGGATAATGTGATCAGGATTGACATTTTAATACTTGTCTGTAAAACAGAGTTACATAGTGTGACTATAAAAAAAAATCCTTTCTTTCCGAGCACTTTATTGACTGGTTCATCTGCTGGCCTTTGGGCTACCTCAGGATGTGCAAGCAACTCTAAAACACTATATATTTTCAGAAATATTTTCAGAAATGTTGGTATGTGAGCTTTTATTGGTGCATTTTTTAACTATCTAATCATCGCATGGGTTTTTTCAATGACAGACATGTATTTGTTTAAATATCACTTAATGGTTTCATTTCAGAGACAAATAATCATGTTTTTTTGCAATATGCTACATATCCGATGCACTCTCAGAGAAATAAGTAGTAGGCTACTGCTAGGTTTTAAACTGTAAAATGTAACAAATAACTACATCTTTTTATAAATAAATGTACAGATTATACATTCTTTACATCAATATTGATAAAAAATATATAATAATTAAATACAGTAATACTGTATATAAAACATTTACATTTGACATTTTAATGATTTAGCAGATGCTCTTAGCCAGAGCCACTTACAGGATGTGTGTTCATCTTAAGATAGCTAGGTGAGACAACGACATATCACAGTCGAATATACAGGGTACGTACATTAGATTCCAGCTAATGCAGCGTTTTGCAAAGAAATATCTAAAATCTATTAATAAAAAAAATAAGAAAACAGCAATATTTTACACACACATGAAGGTACCCATAAGCAATCATTTCTGATGAAAAAACACAAATGTGAAGAAGTGGTCGATATAGCGTTTTGGAAATACTCTTGATTTGTGGGTTAAAAATGTGTGTAGATCAAGAGGACTGTGTGACCTACAGCCAATATCTACTGTACCATTTTCCATTTGATTTTGGCTTAAATTCATCATGCTTGCGATTTTGAATGGTAGAGGACGGCCTCAGTGCAGAGAGAAGGAAGATCTTTGTGTGGTTTTGGCTGGCTGCTTTGGGTTGGAAATCGGAGATCAAGTTTCTGGTTCAACCATCAGGCCTGCAGAGAGAGAGGAGAGGGGGAGGAGAAGATGAAAGGAATTGAGAGGAGAAGAGTGTGGTCTGAGGTCAGTTATGGATGTTTTTTTCATCCAGGAAACCAGGAGAACCTTAATGACAACCAGATGTGCAGGGAACAAAAGCGTGTGGGTAAAATAGAAAGAACGCGAGAGAGAGGGAGAAGGAAAGAGGGAAAGAAACCTCTGATCTCCACCTCCTGTGACCCTTCAGCTTCTCCCTGCTCTGTCTGCTCACCTCTCTGTATGACTCTATTCACTCCACTAAGCTCATTACCAATACTAGCTGTGCTAGTAAACAGGTGTGAACTTCACAGCAGCCTGCTTGTATTGTGTGTTAGCCACACTGTGTGTGAGTGGAGAGCCAGACGTTTAGGATATATTATATAGTTAAGTCTTTACTCAGTAAGAGGATGTAATGGAGCTCAGTCTGAACACACAAAGGCCTACACATCTCCAACTAGTAGAGCAAGAAGACAAGAGGGAGAAGAGAGATGCTGACAGAGAGAGAGAGAGCAATAGAGAGACAGACAGAGAGACCTTATTGAGAACTCATTGCTCCACACCCTGCTGAGCAGGTGAGATGGAGGGACTTACTCGAAGTTAAAACCACATTTTCCCAAGAGCCCTGGCCTGCAGGGAATCACCCTCACAAACTGAAAGTCTGACTCACACTCTATGGGCCAGTTTCCCAGACACAGATTAAGCCTAGTTCTGGATGTATGTTTGTATAATAATGTGTGTGTAATTGATTGTGTGCTTGTGTTGCAGGATGATGTGGACGACCCTATTGCTGTGGCTGGGGGCCCTCCTCTCCCTCTCTTATGCTCAGTTGGTGAGACCACTCCACATCTCTGTTTTCATACTCCTTTCTTTTTCTCATACTTTCATGTCTCTTTATATGCGCTCCATCCCTTTGGCTTTCTTCTGCAGAGAGATGACATGTAGAATCTCTCTCCTCATCCTCTAGTAGTTTATCTCTCTATTTTTCTAATTCTTCATGAACTAGCCATGCCATTAACCCTCCTCTCTTTCTTCCTGTGTCTTTGGATCAACTTCCTGTGCAGTCGGAGACAGAGGGGACGGGAGGGGAAGAGGAAGCTGTGGAGCTCTTTACCACGTCCAGAGCCAAGATGGCTGCCGCCACCTCTGACTTTGGCTACAACCTTTTCCGGGCCCTGGCGGGACGCGACCCCAAGGCCAACGTATTCCTGGCCCCCATCAGCATCTCTGCAGTGCTCACTCAACTCTCCATGGGTTAGTTAGCCTCAGCACTGTTATACTCTATCATTGTCTGGTATTTACCCCCCCCCCCCCCCCCTCTCACTCAGGAGCGTCTCCGGATCGTTCAGAGAGGTGGTTGTACAGAGCTCTAAGGTATCACACCCTGCAGGACCCTCAGCTCCACGACACTCTCAGGGACCTACTGGCCTCACTCAGAGCACCTGGCAAAGGCATCAGCATCGCTGCACGCATCTACCTGGCCCGCAGTGAGTGTGTGTATAAGCATACATGCGTCTCTGTGATACTTTGCACAGTCTGTGTGTATTTTGATTGTGTGTATGTTTGTTGACCTGTGAGTGTATGTGTGTATATTTGTGTGTGTGTAACTCTCTAGGACTGCGTCTGAAACCGGAATATTTTGGAGTGGTGGAAAAGCAGTATGGGGTGCGGCCCAAGGCTCTGATGGGTGGGGCTAAAGATGTGAATGAGATCAATGATTGGGTCAAACAGCAGACGGGTGGCAAGGTCGACCGCTTCATGTCCAAGCCCTTGGGACGGAACTCTGGTGTGGTTCCTCTCGGTGCTGCCTACTTCAAAGGTAAGGACAGTCTGTCTGCGGTTCGATTCTCTACCCTTATCTCCAAAGTGTGCACTCGTTTATGGGGTGTAGTTTGTAAAATGCTGTGTTTGTGTAGGGAAGTGGATAACTCGGTTCAGTCAGAGTGGATTGATGGAGGACTTCCAGCTTGATGGAGAGGTTCCCGCCCGCATTCCCATGATGCAACAGGACAATTACCCAGTGAAGATGGGAGTTGACCCAGACCTGGGTTGCACAGTGAGTACACATGCAGAAATGGAACTTTTTTCAATGGTTATTACTTATTACAGCCAGTTATGAAAGTTTGCCTCAGGGAAAACACCTATTGAGCCCCTCCTTCCCTCTCCCTTTCTCTCCAGATTGCTCAGATCCAGATGCAGGATGACGTCAGCATGTTTATGTTCCTTCCTGATGATGTCACTCAGAACATGACCCTGGTGGAGGAGAGCCTGACGGCTGAGTTTGTTCAGGACCTCTCCATGACCCTTCACCCCGTGCATGTTGCCCTTACACTACCTGTCCTAAAATTCAGCTACTCCACTGACCTCTTGCCACTGCTCGCTGACCTGGGTGAGTGCTTGTACCTCTCTCCCTCTCTCTTCATCTTGCTCTCCTCTGTCTTCACGTCTCTCACATCCTCTCTCTCCATCTCTCCAGGTCTTGCCGAATTTCTGGCAGACACAGACCTGACTAAGATCACGGCTCAGACGGTGAAGCTTGGCAGCCTCAATCATAAGGTTGTTATGGAGATGGCCCCAGAGGGCACCCAGTATGCCAGCTCCAGCCAAGTCCACGCGCCACTGTCGTACCGCGTGGACCGCCCCTTCCTGTTCCTGGTGAGGGATGAGGCCTCGGGGGCACTGCTCTTCATCGGCAGGGTGGTGAACCCACGCAAACTGAGGATATAAGTGCGCACACACACATGTTTGTTTTACTATTATTGTGGGGACCAAACAATTGATTACCATTAAAAATCCTGTGGATCAGATAATACAGTTGGTTAATCCTGTAGGAATACCATGTATACTATTTAGGCCAATAGTCTAAACACTCACTGATATTCCTTGAAAGTTGTTTTCAGGAAAAGGAATTTGAAAAATAAAACAATTTGGAATATGGGGAAATATGCACCAAATTCTTTTTTAATCTTCAACATAGAAATGCTACCAAAAAAATATTTTTAATTTCTTTAGATGTTGAAACCAAATAGCCAAATCATGTTAATCTTACTGACATGCTTCTAAGAGGCACAGGCAATACTTTATGCTTTAATCAAAGAAAATACTCTTCACATTATTGTGTATTGCGATGCAAGAAATAAAGATTTAAGTTTTAAGTGTGTCTCTGTCTGTCTGACTTTGGTGAGGGAGATGGATAACTTTATCCAGTTGACATACTGTAGCTGTTTTCAGTAAAGGGTTGGGTTGATTTGGCAAGAAATTGGACTCTTGGCTATTCTTTCTTTAGCTATTGTGCTGGGAAATTAAATTACAGTACTGACACATTATTTTCTCATTCTTCTATGCACTTCAGTCTCTTTCAAATTAAACATAGCTGAGCAGTGAGTGTGTGCCTGTGTTTAGTATGTTTGTGTCGAGTCAAGACTGTAGTTTGAAGTTATTTTGATGAATTTTCCACATTTGGGAAGTGATTCCTGTGGCCATGGAAACCCCTCCCAGAACAACACAATGCCTGGAAAATCTCTCTCTCTTTCTCAAATTCAAGCTGCTTTATTGGCATGAAAAACATTGCGTCAATATTGCCAAAGAAACAATGTGTACAATATACATTGTAATAAAATAATAATAATAATAATAATACAAATAATAATAAAATAAGTCAATAGTAGAAATATATTAAATATAAAAGGTTGAACATAGAAAATGAAGCTTTAACTAACTTACTGTCATCCTCACCTTTACATCAGTACTACAACTACCATCATTATTACTACTACTACTACTGCTACCATCACTAAACTGCTATCATTACCATCACCCCTACTACCCATACCACTACTATTTGGAATAATAATCACAACAACAATAAGTAACTTACTGTTTTACTATGCAAATGTATCTTTCTCTCTCTAAATTCAATTTCAATGTAAGGGCTTTATTGGCATGGGAAACATATGTTAACATTGCCAAAGCAAGTGAAGTAGATAATAAACAAAAGTGAAATAAACAATCATAATTAACATTAAACATTACACTCACAATAGTTCCAAAATAATAAATACATTTCAAATGTCATTGTGCAAATATGTAAAGAACAAAAGGACTCCACCTACGACTTGACAATGGTAAATTAAATCTCTCAATTTTCGCCAGTATTTGGAAAATGTTGCATGTCTTCTCATACAGCTGCAACTGTATATGCATTCATAAATCAAGTCCCTTCTTGAGTTGGGCTCTGCGTTGGAACAACTGTTGAGCATCTGAGTTTAGTTTATGGTTGTTTGTGGGGGAAAGGGTGTGTGTGTGTGTGTGTGTGTGTGTGTGTGTGTGTGTGTGTGTGTGTGTGTGTGTGTGTGTGTGTGTGTGTGTGTGTGTGTGTGTGTGTGTGTGTGTGTGTGTGTGTGTGTGTGTGTGTGTGTGTGAACTACCAACATTATTGCAAATATGAATGGTTGATTATGGAAATTAAGATAAGCAGGATTTAAATTAATTATATATATATTGTTATTATGATTTAAATAGCTATATATAATACAAAGGCACAAATTAAATGTGCCTTTAGAGGACATGCAATTTAGTACTCATCTCTAAAACAAAAGCAATTGAGGTCAAAAGAGTCCATATTAAAACAAGGAAATAAAAGGACTAACAGTACAGATAGATAGCAATACTGTACCTTAGAGGCTCAGAATAAGTTAGAGGAAAAACAAAAAGAAATGGAGGAACTTATTCAAGAAAGATCCAGTGTAATATATTCTGAAAATAAAGCGAACTGAATGGAATATTGGGAAAAATGCACCAAATTGTTTTTTAATTTTTCAACATAGAAATGCTACCAAAAATAATTTACTGAAAAAAATAATGTAGTCACCCATAATTCACCAAACAGTATTTCGAAAAAGGAAGGAAAGCATATATTTTCGTTTGTCTCCTCCATCTCCACTAACCAAAGCTAATTGTGTGGATTTTTTCCCTATTAATAATGTAAAATTAACAGCTGTGCAAAAAGTCTCATGTGAAGGCCAAATTACATAGGAGGAACTTCTTGATGCAATTAAAGCCTTTACGTTCGGAAAAACTCCAGGGCTGGATGGCATATCAGTGGAAGTATACCAAACCTTTTTTGATATACTCAGAGGACCGTTATTAGCCTGTTTTAACCACTCCTATATAAATGGTAGATTATCAGACACTCAACAAGGTCTGATTTCATTAGTACTGAAACAGGATCCAAGTGGTAAATATAAAGATCCAGTCCATTTAAAAGAATTGGAGGCCTCTTACACTTCAGTGTTGTGATGCAAAAATTCTAGCAAAATGCTTATCGCCTTAGAATTAAAAAGGTGTGGTTCCGGATATTATTCCTCCTAATCAGACAGGTTTTTTACATGGACGATACATTATAAATAATATAAGACAAGTACTGGAAACAACAACAATATCTGGGAAACCAGGACTGGTATTCATAGCTGTCGTTGAAAAGGCTTTTGATAAAGTATGACTGGAGTTTGTATAGAAATGCCTGGAATATTAACATTTTGAAGAAACTCTTATAAAATGGGTTTAAGTTGTGTAACCCTAGGTGTTAAATAGTAAATAATGGCTACATCTCAGAAAGTTTTAAACTGTCAAGAGGAGTAAAACAAGGCTGTCCACTATCGGCATATCTATTTATTATTGCCATAGAAATATTAGCTGTTAAAATCAGATCCAACAATAATATTAAGGGATTGGAAATCCAGAGTTTAAAAACAAAGGTGTCATTGCACGCTCATGATTCATGTTTTCTTTTAAATCCATAATTAGAATCACTCCACAGCCTCATTGTAATGGGGTGCGTAACTGGTGGTGGTGAAGTCAGACACAGGAGAGCAGAACTAGGTAATAGCAGGAGCAGTTTAATATCAAAACCAACGGCATAAAGAATAAACCAACATGCGTACAAAACCCAACGCACACCACCAGTAAACATGTGCACAAGCACTTACAACAAACAATTCCACACAAAGACATGGGGGGACAGAGGGTTAAATACACAACAAATAATGAGGGAAATGGAAACCAGGTGTGTAGGAAAACAAGACAAAACAAATGGAAAATAAAAAGTGGATCGACGATGGCTAGAAGACCGGTGACGCCGACCGCCAAAAGCCGCCCGAACAAGGAAAGGAAACGACTTCGGTGGAAGTTGTGACAGTACCCCCCTTGACGAGTGGCTCCAGTAGCGCGCCGACACCGGCCTCGGGGATGACCCTGAGGGCGAGGAGCAGGGCGAACCAGACGGAGACTCCCGCAGCATTGAAGGATCCAACACACCCTCCACCGGAACCCAGCATCTCTCCTTCGGACCGTACCCCTCCCAGTCCACGAGGTACTGAAGGCTCCTCGCCCGACGTCTCGAATCCAGTGTGGATCGAACGGAGTACTCCGGGCCACCTCAATGTCCAGAGGGGGCAGAGGAACCTCCTGCACCTCAGACTCCTGGAGCGAGCCAGCCCTCACCTGCCTGAGGAGAGACACATGGAACGAGGGGTTAATACGGTAATTGGGGGGAAGCTGTAACCTGTAACTCACCTCATTCAGTCTCCTCAGGACTTTAAATGGCCCCACAAACCGCGGACCCAGCTTCCGGGCAGGGCAGGCGGAGGGGCATGTTTCGGGTCGAGAGCCAGACCCAGTCCCCCGATGCGAACACCGGGGCCTCACTGCAGTGATGGTCTGCACAGGCTTTCTGGTGCAGCACGGTGCACTGAAGGTGAACATGAGCGGCGTCCCATGTCTCCTCCTCGTGCCGAAACCAGTCATCCACCGCAAGAGCCTCAGTCTGTCTCTGTTGCCAAGGAGCCAGAATCGGCTGACACCCCAGTACGCACTGGAAGGGGGAGAGGTTAGTGGAGGAGTGGTGGAGCGAGTTCTGGGCCATCTCCGCCCACTCCCCTGGCCGGTCCTGGGAATAAGACCTCAGACACCTACCCACATTCTGGTTAACTCTCTCCACCTGCCCGTTACTCTCGGGGTGAAAACCCGAGGTAAGGCTGATTGAGACTCCCAGACGTTCCATAAACACCCTCCAGACCCTCAGTGAACTGGGGACCCTGATTAGACACTATGTCCTCAGGCACCCCGTAGTGCCGGAAGACGTGTGTAAACAAGGCCTCCGCAGTCTGTAGGACCGTAGGGAGACCGGGCAGAGGAAGGAGATGGCAGGACCACAACGACCAGGATCGTGTTGTTACCCTGTGAGGGAGGAAGATCAGTAAGGAAATCCACCGACAGGTGCGACCACGGCCGTTGTGGAACGGGTAAGGGGTGTAGCTTACCTCTGGGCAGGTGCCTAGGAGCCTTACACTGGGCGCACACCGAGCAGGAGGAAACATAAACCCTCACGTCCTTAGCCAAAGTGGGCCACCAGTACTTCCCAATCAGACAGTGCACCGCCCGACCGATGCCTGGATGACCAGAGGAGGGTGACGTGTGGGCCCAATAGATCAGCCAGTCACGGACAGCAGACAAAACGTACAGACGCCCAGTGGGACACTGGATGGGAGTAGGCTCTGCACGTAGCACCTGCTCAATGTCTGCATCCAGCTCCCACACTACCGGCGCCACCAGGCAGGAGGCCGGGAGTGTGTGGGTGGGATCCATGGGCCGCTCCTCTGAGTCATACAGCTGGGACAGTGTGTCGGCCTTGGCATTCTGGGAACCTGGTCTGTAAGAGAGGGTGAAAACAAAACAGGTGAAAAACATGGCCCACCTTGCCTGGGGAGGGTTCAGTCTCCTCGCCACCCGGGTAGCACCAACGGAAACCCATAAACATCTACCCGAGAACTCTCGCGACCACCCCGTGAGAGCCCTCTGTTGCCACGAGACAGTGGGGTTGTGACAGGCTAACCAGGGTAGGCCTAGCACCACGGGAAATGCAGGAGAGTCAATAAGAAAGAGACTGATTCTCTCTTTGTGATCCCCCTGCGTCACCATGGCCAGCGGGGCGATGGCCTCCCTAATCAACCCGGACCCAAATGGTCGACTGTCTAAGGTGTGAATGGGGAAGGGCACAGCCACGGGAACAATGGGGATCCCTAAACTATGTCCGAACGATTTGTCTATAAAATACCCAGCCACGCCTGAATCGTTGAGCGCCTTATGCTGGGAATGCGGGGAAAATTCTGGAAAAGTGACATACAAAAACATGTGTGCAACAGAGGGCTCTGGGTGAGATTGGTGCCGGCTCACCTGGGGTGACACCAGATGGTGCACGAGACAGAACCTCCTCTGGTCTCCCTGCGCACAGTACGTCCTAGCTCCATGGGCACTGGAGCGGTGGTGCTGGGGGATGGAACCGACAGTCCCCGCTCTGGATGTCCGTGGGTAGCCAGCAGGTTATCCAACCGAATAGACAGGTCCACCAGATG
Organism: Oncorhynchus gorbuscha; assembly: GCF_021184085.1. Lineage (NCBI taxonomy): Eukaryota > Metazoa > Chordata > Actinopteri > Salmoniformes > Salmonidae > Oncorhynchus > Oncorhynchus gorbuscha. The sequence goes on from NC_060174.1 coordinate 76,297,615, forward strand.
GTCGAAGGTGAGGGTGGTGTCCCTGCAGGCCAACTCCCGAAGGACGTCCTCGCACAAACTGCGGTCGGTAGTGGTCGATCAGGGGCCTGTCGCTCCATCCCACGCTGGCAGCCAGGATCCAAAAGTCCATGGTGAACTCCTGGACGCTCCTCATCCCCTGCCTTAGGTGGTAGAGATGTTCACCTGCTGCTCTACTCTCGGGTAGGTGATCAAAGACTGCCCGGAAATGGTGGGTGAAATCCTTGAGATGGGCCGCATCTCCTTCTCCCCACACGGCGCTGGCCCACTCCAGCGCTTTCCCTGAGAGGCAGGAGACAAGGGGATCCTCTCACGGCCCGAAGGAGCCGGGTGGACGGTTGCCAGGTAGAGCTCTAGCTGCAATAGGAAACCCTGGCAGCGTGCAGCCGTCCCATTGTATTCACAGGGAAGGGCGAGACGAATCCCACTGGGACCGGGTGAAGGGGAGGCGAGTAGTGGAGGCCCTGGTTGTGCTGGGGGAGGCGCTGGAGGAACTCCCTGTCTCTCCCGGCGGTCCATGGTTTGGACAACGCGGGTCATGGCGGTGCCAAGATGGTGGATCATCGCCGCTTGCTCCTGGACGCGCTCCTCGATCCCTTTTCCAGGGGCACCTGCTCCTACTGACTCCATATGGTGGTGTGGAATTCTGTAATGGGGTGCATAACTGGTGGCAGTGAAGTCAGAAGCAGGAGAGCAGAACTAGGTAATAGCCGGAGCAGTTTAATATCAAAACCAACCAATTAACAGGTGTTTCTTGTTAAAAGTTCATTTGTGGAATTTCTTTCCTTCTTAATGAGTTTCAGCCAATCAGTTGTGTTGTGACAAGGTAGGGGTGGTATATATAGTGGTTAGAGCGTTGGGCTAGTAAGTAAGCGAAAAGTTGCTAGATCGAATCCTCGAGCTGACAAGGTAAAAATCTGTCGTTCTGCCCCTGAAAAAGGCAGTTAACCCACTGTTCCTAGGCCGTCATTGGAAATAATATTTTTTTCTTAACTGATTTGCCTAGTTAAAAAAATAAGAAATAGAACAGCTCAAATAATTAAAGAGAAATGACAGTCAATGCTGGAAAATGTCAAGAACTTTGAAAGTTCTTAAAGTGCAGTCGCAAAAACCATCAAGCGCTATGATTAAACTGGCTCTCACGAAGACCACCACAGGAAAGGATGACCCGGAGTTACCTGCAGAGGATAAGTTCATTAGAGTTATCAGCCTCGGAAATTGCAGCCCAAATAAATGCTACACAGAGTTCAAGTAACAGACACATCTCAACATCAACTGTTAAGAGAAGACTGAGTGAATCAGGCCTTCATGGTCGAATTGCTATAAAGAAACCACTTCTTGCTTGGGCCAAGAAACACAAGCAATGGACATTAGAACGGTGTAAATTTGTCCTTTGGTCTGACGAGTCCAAATTTTAGATTTTTTGGTTCCAACCGTCTTGCCTTTGTGAGATGCAGAGGAGGTGAACAGATGATCTCCAAATGTGTGGTTCCCACCGTGAAGCATGGAGGAGGTATGATGGTGCTTTGCTGGTGACACTGTCTGTGATTTATTTAGAATTCAAGGCACACTTAACCAGCATGGCTACCACAGCATTCTGCAGCAATATGTCATCCCATCTGCTTTGCTTTTAGTGGATAATTTGTTTTTCCACAGGACAATGACCCAACACACCTCCAGGCTGTGTAAGGGCTATTTGACCAAGAAGGAGAGTGATGGAGTGCTGCATCAGATGACTTGGCCTGCACAATCACCTAACCTCAACCCAATTGAGATGGTTTAGGATGAGTTGGACCACAGAGTGAAAGAAAAGCAGCCAACAAGTGCTCAGCATATGTTGGAACTCCTTCAAGACTATTGGAAAAGCATTCCAGGAGAAGCTGGTTGAGAGTAATGCCAAGAGTGTGCAAAGCTGTCATCAAGGCAAAGGGTGGATACTTTTAAGAATCTCAAATCTCAAATATATTTTGATTTGTTTAACACTTTTTGGGTTACTACATGATTCCGTATGTGTTATTTCATAGTTTTGATATCTTCACTATTATTCTACAATGTTGAAAATAGTAAAATAAAGAAAAACTCTTGAATAAGTACAGTGGGGAGAACAAGTATTTGAATACACTGCCGATTTTGCAGGTTTCCCTACTTACAAAGCATGTAGATGTCTGTATTTAAAACAAATCATAGGTACACTTCAACTGTGAGAGACTAAAACAAAAATCCAGAAAAACACATTGTATGATTTTTGAGTTTTTGCATTTTATTGCATGACATAAGTATTTGATACATCAGAAAAGCAGAACTTAATATTTGGCACAGATCCTTTGTTTGCAATTATAGAAATCATACTTTTCCTGTAGTTCTTGACCAGGTTTTCACATACTGTAGCAGGTATTTTGGCCCACTCCTCCATACAGATCTTCTCCAGATCCTTCAGGTTTAGGGGTTGTCGCTGGGCAATACGGACTTTCACCTCCCTCCAAAGATTTTGTATTGGGTTCAGGTCTGGAGACTGGGTAGGCCACTTCAGGACCTTGAGATGCTTCTTACGGAGCCACTCCTTAGTTGCCATGGCTGTGTGTTTCGGGTCGTTGTCATGCTGGAAGACCCAGCCACTACCCATCTTCAATGCTCTTACTGAGGGAAGGAGGTTGTTGGCCAAGATCTCACGATACATGGCCCCATCCATCCTCCCCTCAATACGGTGCAGTCGTCCTGTCCCCTTTGCAGAAAAGCATCCCCAAAAAATGACGTTTCCACCTCCATGCTTCACGGTTGGGATGTTGTTCTTGGGATTGTACTCATCCTTCTTCTTCCTCCAAACACGGTGAGTGGAGTTTAGACCAAAAAGCTCTATTTTTGTCTCATCAGACCACATGACCTTCTCCCATTCCTCTTCTGAATCATCCAGATGGTCATTAGCAAACTTCATACGGGCCTGGACATGCGCTGGCTTGAGCAGGGGGACCTTGTGTGTGCTGCAGGATTTTAATCCATGACGGTGTAGTGTGTTACTAATGGTTTTCTTTGAGACTGTGTTCCCAGCTCTCTTCAGGTCATCGACCAGGTCCTGCCGCGTAATTCTGGGCTGATCCCTCACCTTCCTCATGATCATTGATGCCCCACGAAGTGAGATCTTGCATGGAGCCCCAGACCGAGGGTGATTGACCGTCATCTTGAACTTCTTCCATTTTCTAATAATCGCACCAACAGTTGTTGCCTTCTCACCAAGCTGCTTGCCTATTGTCCTGTAGCCCATCCCAGCCTTGTGCAGGTCTACAATTTACCCCTGATGTCCTTACACAGCTCTCTGGTCTTGGCCATTGTGGAGAGGTTGGAGTCTGTTTGATTGAGTGTGTGGACAGGTGTCTTTTATACAGGTAACGAGTTCAAACAAGTGCAGTTAATACAGGTAATGAGTGCAGAACAGGAAGGCTTCTTAAAGAAAAACGAACAGGTCTGTGAGAGCCAGAATTCTTACTGGTTGGTAGGCGATCAAATACTTATGTCATGCAATAAAATGCAAATGAATTACTTAAAAAGCATACAATGTGATTTTCTGGATTTTTGTTTTAGATTCCATCTCTCACAGTTGAAGTGTACCTATGATAAAAATGACAGACCTCTACATGCTTTGTAAGTAGGAAAACCTGCAAAATTGCAGTGTATCAAATACCTGTTCTCCCCACTGTAGGTGTGTCCAAACTTTTGACTGGTACTATATATTTACCCCAAAGATATACGAGGGATTGGAAATGATGCAATATTGATGGAATCTACAATCTATCCACAATACTAAAGCTGATCTACACCCCCCCCAAAAAAAAGTACACAAGGGAAAATAAATTAACATAAATATGGGTTGCCCTTTTCTTGAGGCAACAGGTCTCAAAATATTGCTGCTGTGATGGCGCGCTGCTGTATTTCACACAATAGATATGGGAGTTCATCAAAATTGGGTTTGTTTTCAAATTCTTTGTGCATCTGTGTAATCTGAGGGACATGTGTGTCTCTAATATAGTCATACATTTGGCAGGAGGTTAGGAAGGGCAGCTCAGTTTCCACCTCATTTTGTGGGCAGAGTGCACATAGCCTGTCTTCTCTTGTGAGAGCCAGGTCTGCCTATGGTGGCCTTAATAGCAAGGCTATGCTCACTGAATATGTACATAGTCAAAGCTTTCCTTACGTTTGGGTCAGTCACAGTGGTCCGGTATTTTGCCACTGTGTGCTCTCTGTTTAGGGCCAAATAGCATTCTAGTTCGCTCTGTTTTCTTGTTAATTATTTTCAATGTGTTAAGTAATTATATTTTGGGGTCTGTTTGTGTTTGTGAACAGAGCTCTAGAACCAGCTTGCTTAGGGGACTCTTCTCCAGGTTCATCTCTCTGTAGGTGATGGCTTTGTTATGGAAGGTTTGGTAATCGCTTCCTTTTAGGTGGTCGTAGAATTTAACGTCTCTTTTCTGGATTCTGGTAATTAGCGGGTGTCGGCCTAATTCTGCTCTGTATGCATTATTTGGTGTTTTACATTGTACACTGAGGATATTTTTTGTATAACTCTGCATGCAGAGTCTCAATTTGGTGTTTGTTCCATTTGATGAATTAATGGTTAGTGAGCAGATCCCAGACCCCACAACCATAAAAGGCAATGGGTTCTACAACTGATTCAAGTATTTTTAGCCAGATTGTGACTGATATGTGAAGTTTTATGTTCCTCTTGCCTTGTCTCTCAAATCGTTCACAGCTTTGTAGAAGTTACTTGTGGTGCTGATGCTTAGGCCGAGGTATGTATAGTTTTTTTGTGCTCTAGGGCAATGGTGTCTAGATGGAATTTGTATTTGTGGTCCTGGCAACTGGACCTTTTTTGGAACACCAATATTTTTGTCTTACTGAGATTTACTGTCAGGTCTGACAGAATCTGTGCAGAAGATCTAGATGCTGCTATAGGCCCTCCTTGGTTGGGGACAGAAGCACCAGATCATCAGCAAACAGTAGACATTTGACTTCAGATTCTAGTAGGGTGAGGCCGGCTGCTGCAGACTGTTCTAGTGCCCTTGCCAACTCATTGATATATATATGTTGAAGAGAGTGAGGCTTAAGCTGCATCCCTGTCTTGCCCCACAGCCCTGTGGAAAGATGTGTGTGTTTTTCCCCAATTTTTTTTGTTTTTTTGCCAACGTTGTTTGTGTACATGGATTTTTATTATGTCTTATGTTTTTCCCCGACACCACTTTCCATCAATTTGTATAGCAGACCCTCATACCAAATGGAGTCAAAAGCTTTTTTGAAATCAACAAAGCATGAGAAGACTTTTCCTTTGTTTATGTTTGTTTGCCAATTAGGGTTTGCAGGAAGAATAAGTGGTCAGTTGTACAGTAATTTGGTAAAATGCCAATTTGACATTTGCTCAGTACATGGTTTTCGTTAAGGAAATGTTCAAGTCTGCGGTTAATGATAATGCAGAGGATTTTCCCAAGGTTGCTGTTGACGCATATCCAACGGTAGTTATTGGGGTCAAATGTGTCTCCACTTTTGTGGATTGTGGTGATTCGTCCTTGGTTCCAAAAATTGGGAATATGCCTGAGCTGAGGATGATGTTAAAGAGTTTAAGTATAGCCAAATTTGTGGTTTGTATATTTTATCATTTCATTTAGGATACTATCAACCCCACAGGTCTTTTTGGTTTGGAGGGTTTGTATTTTGTCCTGTAGTTCATTCAATGTAATTGGAGAATCCAGTAGGTTCTGGTAGTCTGGAATAGTTGATTCTAAGATTTGTGTTTGATCATGTATATGTGTTTGCTGTTTTTTCTTTGTTCCAGGGCCAAAAATATTGGAGAAGTGGTTTACCCATACATCTCCGTTTTGGATAGATAACTCTTCGTGTTGTTTGTTCAGTGTTTTCCAATTTTCCCAGAAGTGGTTAGAGCCTATGGATTCTTCAATTACATTTCTTTCTCCCTCTTCCATTGTGGCCACTAGAGGGCGACCTTTATCCTGGATAACACTTTTAATTTTAAAGGGACAGCGCAGTCAAAAACATCATTTTTCTGTGTTTTATATATATTTCCATACCGTGAGGTTGGAAAAATACTGTGAAATTGTGAAAATTATGATAATGCACTGTTTGAAAAGACTGCCTGAAATTTCAACTTGTTTGGCAGCATGGATTTTTTGGTCACCAATACATCAGATAATGATAGGTTCACCGTTTAGTAATTTGAACTACCACTTAATCCAAAAGCAAAAAATACAAGATACACATTTCAAAACTGTTAAATAGAAAGAATGGTAGTTGGTAAATATCATTTTCCATATGGTATTTGACTATAAGTTGACATAATGTTTTTGTTGTATACAATGGCAGGTTGTGAGCATGTTGTGAGCATGTTGAGAAACATGTCTGTCTTACAGTTTTATTATCCTAATACAGTACATACTGTATGTTGGACAAATCATCAGAAATAGAGGTATTATAAAGCAGTTAGCTACTGTAAAATCGTGGCACAGTGTTGACAAACTGAATTGGTCCACCCACACAGACAGCATCGTGAAGAAGACGCAGCAGCACCTCTTCAACCTCAGGAGGCTGAAGAAATTTGGCTTGTCACCAAAAGCACTCACAAACTTCTACAGATGCACAATCGAGAGCATCCTGTTGGGCTGTATCACTGCCTGGTACGGCAACTGCTCCGCCCTCAACCGTAAGGCTCTCCAGAGGGTAGTGAGGTCTGCACAACGCATCACCGGGGGCAAACTACCTGCCCTCCAGGACACCTACACCACCCGATGTCACAGGAAGGCCATAAAGATCATCAAGGACATCAACCACTCGAGCCACTGCCTGTTCACCCCGCTATCATCCAGAAGGCGAGGTCAGTACAGGTGCATCAAAGCTGGGACCGAGAGACTGAAAAACAGCTTCTATCTCAAGGCCATCAGACTGTTAAACAGCCACCACTAACATTGAGTGGCTGCTGCGAACACACTGACTCAACTCCAGTCACTTGATGGGAATTATGTCAAATATATCACTAGCCATTTTAAACAATGCTACCTAATATAATGTTTACATGCCCTACATTATTCATCTCATATGTATACGTATATACTGTACTCTATATCATCTACTGCATCCTTATGTAATACATGTATCACTAGCCACTTTAACTATGCCACTTTGTTTACATACTCATCTCATATGTATATACTGCACTCAATACCATCTACTGTATCTTGCCTATGCCGCTCTGTACCATCACTCATTCATATACCCTTAGGTACATATTCTTTATCCCCTTACGCTTGTGTCTATAAGGTAGTAGTTTTGGAATTGTTAGCTAGATTACCTGTTGGTTATTACTGCATTGTCGGAACTAGAAGCACAAGCATTTCGCTACACTCACACTAACATTTGCTAACCATGTGTATGTGACAAATAAAATTGGATTTGATTTATGCCATTTCTGCCCAATGCAACATTGTACAAGATCACTTTTTTTGCGTGTCTTGTCAACAGATAAGGCATTGCCTATATCTCTGCTTACAGTGTATCAATAAAATTCAGATGAGTGGAATATAAGGTTATATTTAATCCAGGTATTTCTACAGCGCATTGTACACTGCACTATAATTCCAAATGGTAGCACATAGTGACTCTCTCCACTTTGTCCTATTGAAGCACACTGGCTGATGGAGAATGATGATGTAGTATTTACAGCCACATCCATGATTAGATTTTACCTTCCAAAATAAATGTATGTCAAATCGATACATTTGTGAGGTAAGAATAAGGAAATCTGACCCACTTGTATTCATACCTATATTGTTGATTGTAAATTACAACATTATACTACTACATTACTAGCTAAAGCCCCTTCAGAAAGTTTTCATGCCCCTTGATTTATTCCACATTTTGTGTTATAGTCAGTCTACTTTCCCCTCACCCATCTCCACTCAATACCCCATAACGACAAAGTGACAACGTTTTTTTAATGTATTAAAAATCAACTACAGAAATAGTACATTTACATAAGTACTACCACCCTTGTGTCGATACTTTGTAGGGTAAATCTGTAAGAGCTTTCCAAACCTAGATTTTCCCATTATTCTTTTAAAAATTCTTCAAGCTCTGTCAAATTGGTTGTTGATCATTCCTAGACAACCATTCTCGGGTGTTGCCGTACATTTGCAAGTAGATTTAAGTCAAAATTGTAACTTGGCCACTCAGGAACATTCACTGTCTTCTTGGTAAACAACTCCAGTGTAGATTTTGTCTTGTGTTTTAGGTTATTGTCCTACTGAAAGGTGCATTCATCTCCCAGTCTTTGGTGGAAAGCAGACTGAACCAGGTTTTCCTCTAGGAATTTGCCTGTGCTTAGCTCCATTCCATTTATTTTTGTATCATGAAAAACTCCCAAGTTATTAACAAGCATACCCATAACTTGATGCAGCCACCACTATACTTGAAAACATGAAGAGTGGTACTCAGTAATGTGTTTTATTGGATTTGCCCCAAACATAACACTTTGTATTCAGGACAAAAGGTTAATTGCTTTGCCACATTTTTTGCAGTATTATTTTTGTTATGTACCAGCTCCCTTCTTTTCACTCTGTCAATTTCGTTAGTATTGTGGAGATACTACAATGTTGTTGATCCACCTACTCAGCTAGTTACGTGCCTGCCGCCCCCACAGCAGTTTGGCTCCTGGCCCTCCCAGCTGCGACCCTGACCCAGTTGAGTGAACCGACTGCCTTTCTGTTCCAGTTTTCACTGCCGGCCGCTCTGGCCTCCCGGCTAACTAACCTGCACTATCGTCATAGCCTCACGCAGCTATCCCACTCTCGGGTCCCGCTGCCCCCGCATCCGTTCGGCCCCTGGCTCTCTCAGCTGTGACCCTGTCCCAGTTGAGTGAACCAACTGCCTTTTTATTCCAGTTTTCACTCTGGTTTTAAATATACTTAAGTATCAAGAGTAAAAGTATAAACAATTTAAAATTCCTAATATTTGGAAACCAGACGTCTCCATTTTCTTGTTATTTTATTTACGGTTAGCCAGGGGCACACTCCAACACTTAGAAATCTTTACAAACTAAGCATGTATGTTTAGTGAGTCCGCCAGATCAGAGGCAGTTCGGATGACCAGGGATTTTCTTTTGGTAAGTGCGTGAATTTGTCAATGTTCCTGTCCTGCTAAGTATTCAAAATGTAACGAGTACTATTGGGTGACAAGGAAAATGCATGGCGTAAAACATACATTATTTTCTTTAGGGATGTAGTGAAGTAAAAGTCAAAGTTACCAGAAATATAAATGGTAAAATAAAGTACAAATACTCCAAAAAACGAATTAAGTAGTACTTTAACCTCTTAAATGTAATGTTAAAATGTAGATTTCTGCCTAAATGGACATACCCAAAAGTAACTGCTATTCATGTGCAATTACATGATTCTGACATGCAAAAACATGGTATGTTTGGAAAGAAGACATCTGGGAGATGAGGAAATGATCAGAAGATAGATGGGAGTTACATAGTTCAGAATACACAAAATCAAGCACAGAATAAATAACAGTTTGTTATTTATTTATTTGGAAAGTCATCTTTCATTGGCTTCCACAACATGTGAACAATATCAGAAAATAATATGCGATTGATAGACCGAACAACTCAACATTTTTTAGTAAGTGGTGTCAGGTGTGGTCACGGGACATCTCCAAGTATTTTTTCAGTAAATAAACACAATTTCTACCATATCAATCTCATTCAAATATTGTGGTGGTGTCAGGGGACATTTGGGGGATACTCAAATGTTTTTTCAACCTCTCCAAAGTGCCTGAATGTTTAGCCTTGGCATATCCAATGTATCAATGTATTGGTCCCACATACAAATAAACTGTTTACAAAAACAATATAAACGCAACAGATATACACTACCATTCAAAGGTTTGGGGTACCTTAAAACTGTCCTTGTATTTTGAAAGAAAAACACATTTTTTTTCCATTACGTTAACATCAAACTGATCAGAAATACAGTGTAGACATTGTTAATGTTGTAAATGACTTTTGTAGCTGGGAAAAGGCTGATGTTTTATGGAATATCGACATAGGCATACAGTGGCCCATTATCAGCAAGCATCACTCCTGTGTTCCAATGGCATAGTGTGTTAGCTAATCCAAGTTTATAATTTTAAAAGGCTAAGTGATCATTAGAAAAGCCTTTTGCAATTATGTTAGCACAGCTGAAAACTATTGTCCTGATTAAAGAAGCAATAAAACAGGCCTTCTTTAGACTAGTTGAGTATCTGGAGCATCGTCATTTGTGAGTTCAATGACAGGCTCAAAATGGCCCGAAACAAAGAACTTTCTTCTGAAACTCGTCAGTCTATTCTTGTTCTGAGAAATGAAGACTATTCCATACGAGAAATTGCCAAGAAACTGAAGATCTCGTACAAAGCTGTGTACTACTCCCTTCACAAAACAGCACAAACTGTCTCTAACCAGAATAGAAAGAGTAGTGGGAGGCCCCACTGCACAACTGAGCAAGAGGACAAGTACATTAGAGTGTTTAGTTTGAGAAACAGATGCCTCACAATTCCTGAACTGGCAACTTCATTAAATTTTACCCGCAAAACACCAGTCTCAATGTCAACAGTGAAGATGTGACTCTGGGATGCTGGCTTACTCCTGGCTAACGTCTCTTTACCACAGCAAGCACCAGTTAGCCTCGAGCTAGGCCCATCTCCCGGCTAGCCAAAGAGGTCCACCAGCCAATTTTTGGGCTACAATACCTCTTTTGCTAATTGGCCTGGACCCTTTACTGTTGATATGGAGCCCTGCCGATCCATCACGACTGGTCTGCCGACGTCACCGTCCGAGGTGGCTTCATCAAGCTCTTTCATTGCGACGTCACCGGATGCCCATCTGCTAGCCCCGGCCCGCTAGCTGTCTGAATCGCCTTGTCTCCAGCTCGCCTAGAGTAGCAGCGACTACGGAATTGGCTCCCTGACTCATCTAGTGCTACTCTCTGGACCCTATGATCACTTGGCTACACATGCCACTCCCATTCCCCAGGCGCTCTCATTTGTTGACTTCTGTAACTGTAAAAGCCTCGGATTCATGCATGTTAACATTAGAAGCCTCCTCCCTAAGTTTGTTTTATTCACTGCTTTAGCACACTCCGCCAACCCCAATGTCCTAGCCGTGTCTGAATCATGGCTTAAGGAAGGCCACCAAAAATCCAGAAATTTCCTATAACTATAACATTTTCCAACAAGATCGAACTGCCAAAAGGGGCGTTGCCGTCTACTGCAGAGATAGTCTGCAGAGTTCTGTCTTACTATCCAGGTCTGTGCCCAAACAATTCGAGCTTCTACTTTTAAAAATGCACCGTCCCAGAAACAAGTCTCTCACCATTGCTGCTTGTTATAGACCCCCTTCAGCCCCCACCTATGCCCTGGACACCATATGTCCGTTGATTGCCCCCCATCCATCTTCAGAGTTCGTACTGTTAGGTGACCTAAACTGGGATATGCTTAACATCCCGGCCGTCCTACAATCTAAGCTAGATGCCCCTCAATCTCACACAAATGATTAAGGAACCTACCAGCTACAACCCTAAATCCATAACCATGGGCACCCTCTTAGATATCATCCTGACCAACTTGCCCTCTAAATACACCCATCACGCACCGCATTGCCTGTGTGCGTGATCGGTCCGCTGTCAAATGACCACCCCTCATCACTGTCAAACGCTCCCCAAAACACTTCAGCAAGCAGGCCTTTCTAATCGACCTGGCCTGGGTATCCTGGAAGGATATTGACCTCATCCCATCAGTAGAGGATGTCTGATTGCTCTTTAAAAGTGCTTTCCTCGCCATCTTAAATAAGCATGCCCCATTCAAAAAATGTATAACTAAGAACAGATATAGCCCTTGGTTCACCCCAGACTTGACTGCCCTTGACCAGCACAAAAACATCCTGTGGCATTCTGCATTAGCATCTAATAGCCCCCGCGATATGCAACTTTTCAGAGAAGTCAGGAACCAATATACTCAGTCAGTTAGGAAAGCTAAGGCTAGCTTTTTCAAACAGAAATTTGCATCCTGTAGCACTAATTCCCAAAAGTTTTGGGACACAAAAGTCCATGGAGAATTAGAGCACCTCCTCCCGGTATCTCACTGCACTTAGGTTAGGAAACACTGTCACCATCGATAATCAATAATTTCAATAAGCATTTTTTCTAGGGCTGGCCAAGCTTTCCACCTGGCTACCCCTACGCCGGCCAACAGCTTAGCACCCCCTGCAGCAACTTGCCCAAGCCCACTCTCGCTTCTCCTTCACACAAATCCAGACAGCTAGCTGATGTTCTGAAAGAGCTGCACAATCTGGAACCTCGTTCTAAAATTATCAGCCGAAATTGTTGAAACCCCTATTACTAGCCTGTTAAACCTCTCTTTCATATCGTCTGAGATCCCGCTGATGCGGTCATCCCCCTCATTAAAGGGGGCGATGCTCTAGACCCAAACTGTTATAGACTTACAGTATATCCATCCTGCCCTGCCTTTTTAAAATCTTCGAAAGCCATGTTAACAAACAGATCACCGACCATTTCGAATCCCACCGTACCTTCTCCACTATGCAATCTGGTTTCCTACCTGGTCATGGGTGCACTTCAGCCACGCTCAAGGTCCTAAACAAGATCATAACCGTCATCGATAACAGATAGTACTGTGCAGCCGTCTTCATCGACCCGGTGAAGGCTTTCGACTCTATCAATCACCTCATTCTTATCAGTAGACGCAATAGCCTTGGTTTCTCAAATGACTGCCTCGCCTGTTTCACCAACTACTTCTCAGATAGAGTTCAGTGTGTCAAATTAGAGGGTCTGTTGTCCGCACCTCTGGCAGTCTCTATAGGGGTGCCGCAGGGTTCAATTTTCGGGCCGACTCTTTTCTCTGTATAGATCAATGATGTTGCTCTTGCTGCTGGTGATTCTCTGATCCACCTCTACGCAGACGACACCATTCTGTATACATCTGGCCCTTCTTTGGACGGTGTTAACTAACCTCCAGATGAGCTTCAATGCCATACAACACTCCTTGCAGTGTTGTCAATTAAAGGTCCTTTATTATAAATTCAGCTTTTACAACTATGACAACACACAGTATCACTGCGGCCCAATTAGGACACCATAGTGCCCTCAATGCTCATCACGAAGCTAAGGACCCTGGTACTAAACACCTCCATCTGTAACTGGATTCTGGACTTCCTGACGGGCCTCCCCCAGGTGGTAAGGGTAGGTAACAACACATCTGCCACACTGATACTCAACACTTCTTAAAGTATTGTTGGTTAAGGGCTTGTAAGTAAGTATTTCACTGTATTTGGCCCTTTGTGACAAATACAATTTGATTTGATTTGAAATGCATAATAGGGCTAGGATTTAGGGCTATAGGCCAACTTTGAGCACCCGGGCAAACTAACAACAGTTGATTCACTCACGGAACGGTGGCCAATGTTCATTCGTTCGGCTCTTCCCGTGCAGGGTTCTGCTCTTCCTACCGAGCAGGGGTCGTTAGTTGATGGCTGGTTTGGTCATCAATGGCAGGTTCAGTTGTCAGTGGCTGCTTGCTGGGCTGTCTCTCATTCAACGCTGGGCCTGCTGGGTTGTAGCCTCTTGTAGCTGTGTCGGGCGTGTCCCCTGTATCAGTAAACATACAAATAGAGCATGTACTGGCCAACAGTTGAAGTCACGATCACATGCTGGAAATAAGCACCTTCCTTTTGATCACATTGTATGAGTTGTCTTTTTCCCACACAGGTGATTAGTGAAGATGAGCAGCAAGGAGGTAGATGTCAGTCACTCGAGAGGTCCCCGGTCCAAATGGTCCATGTCAATCTTTGGAATCACATCACAACATACAGTACAAGCAAGCAAAATAGTCCATGCGTTTCAATTTGATTTCACACGTGAGAATATAAGGAATTAAGTGAAAGGCACTCGTTGTAAACAACACACAGCACACGTGAGAATATAAGGAATTAAGTGAAAGGCACTGGTTGTAAACAACACACAGCACACGTGAGAATATAAGGAATTAAGTGAAAGGCACTCGTTGTAAACAACACACAGCACACGTGAATAAAAGCCACTCATAAATAGACATGATGTCACATAATAAGACATGCTGAAACGTAATATAAAGAGAATGGCCGTCTCTAGTTTAGTGAGTGTTTTGTGTGTGTCTCTGTGTGGCTGAGTGCGAGTGTGTGAGTGTGGTTGGGTGTGTGTGTGAGTGTGTGGAGGGTGCTGGATGCTCTGCAGGGGTCTGCCATGTCCATCCAGTCGTGTCTGTGCACTGTAACGGAAAACTGTAATATATGCGGTAGTTTTCTGTATTGTCCACACTAAAATATTCAGAAATGTTTTACTGCAGCATACTGGGCGGGGAAAGATTTGTTCTATTTGTTCTATGTCATTTCATCCCACAGAATTCAGAACCATACCGTGTCTTTGGAACGCCAAAGACCTTTTGACCACTAGTGGTTGCATGGTATTGTTTTGGATCATTAACATATTTTGACGTGTTTTGACGTGTGCCTTGTAAGAGGCTATATTTGTTTCACCAGTGAGTGAGAATTCTGTACCAGTTTACTGGTATGTGGTTAGTAGTGACCCATAAATGTATAATGTATAAGGGACAGATTGGAGTGGGAGCCAAGTCTCTTTTGGTCTGTTTTGCCCTGCCAGTTTGGAAGGCTTTGTTAAGACCTCTAGAAATGCAAGTAATTTAAAACACCAAATATTCATTAATATGCTGTAATGTGTAAACACAATACCTAGCAGCAAACCTGCTTGCAACAATGCCTTGTAATTACAATAAAATACTGTGAAGTACAAACCCATTCCTTCAATGAATTGAAATAATTCATCCATTCATTCCTTCATTTCAGTTACGGTACCATTTATCTTTTTTTTGGTTTACAGTATAATACAGTCAATTTCACGGTATTGTACTGTGTCATTGAACAGTACTTGCTTTGATACTGTATTTAGATTACAGTAGGTGTCCTACAATATGAAATGCAGAATTTTACTTGCCACTGAGCTGCCTGTAAGTTACTATCAAATTCACAGCAAACACTTTACAGTGTGAAAAGAACACCACCGTGAGTCTATCCTGACTGCTGCTATGTAAGCTAATATCTGTTCTCCCTTTCTGGGTCTAAAACTGGGGGAAAGGTCCCAGAGTTACTGATGGCTTCACTGAGTCTGTGTTTGTTTGTGTTACTAATTCCCCTCCTCACTCACTCCCCTAAACCGCAGCAGTGTTCCGGGAACTTTCAATAAATTCTTCTTCCCGAAACGCCGGTTGGAAGATTCTTAGAATCAGGAGGGAATAAGCAAGAAATTCAGAATCTTTCAAGCAGTACTTCCGGAAAACCAGGGAATTTATTAAAAGTTCCTGGAATGTTGAGACCGTGGTTCTGCATTATCTAAGCAGCAGCGTTGTTGGGGTCAGCCAGCATACACACACACTCAAACACACACAGATCATTCAAGCAGGATGTCTGTCTCTGGTATGACATGGCCTCTTTGCTCCTTGCCTCTGCAGGACATGGCAGAATTCTCTGGTGTTAAGTCAGATATTGTGAGATTAAGGTGCATATCACAAAATCTTAGGTAGGTCTGGGCAGGTCCCAGTTGAGCAACTCCACACAGTACATCAGCAAGTGACGGTTGCTCTCCTGGCATGATTCATTTACACAAAGTATGAGGCCTGAACATGTCTGTCTGCTGATAGAGTTTATTAAGCTGGTGTGTCATCACTCATGATGGCAGTTAGAAAATCATGGTTCAGTTATCACAACATCCTCCCTCCACCTTTAACTCCCTCCTCTAACTCCTCTCTGAAAGAACAATACCCTCTTCCATGTCACAAGGGTTCACAGTAGTTTATAACATGCATGATTTCTTCCCTGTTTGGAAAGGAACTTTAAACTCACAATAGACGTGATAATGAGGTCAATTGACCTCAACCAAAACAATGTAATTACCATGGAAACGCGCGGGGGAAGATCTCGAGTCTCCTCTTTGCCCCACAGCAAAATGATCCTACATTTAGGCTATTGTTTATATGTGTATTTCACACTGTTGAGGTCAAAATCAGAGTATAATGCTGGTATGGATGTCAACCCCAACACATGTTCATATCTTCATTGGCACCAATAAAATGCATTACAGTTGTAAACGACTTTGACTACCATCAACGATTTCTGTATGCTAACCAGCTTATACAAATAGCAGTTAGCATTTAGCAGTCACTTCATCTAAACCTGAAAAGATTTGCAACGAAAACAGCCAAATATATCAAAATCGGACATAAGTAACCACATTGTGGGTCTGTTACAACACCAAAATCATGACAAATTTGACCAATATCCACTTTGTTAGATCAGACTTGTTGAATGTGCTTCAATCTGGTTAATGGAACATCTGCGTTACCACATCTATGCTTACCTACCATAACTCATTACATGACAAGAGCAACAGAGAAACAGATGCATTGTGCATAAATGTCCATCAAATAAAAATCCCACTGACAAGAATTGTAAGAATACTGTAAACTGTACGTAAAAACATTTACATTGTTTCACATGATAAGATTCAAAGCATTATATCTTATTAGAGTTGTATAAATGTAAGGCGCTTGCTTACTGAATCTATAATGATCCTTTTCTTTGAAAGTATAAATTCACCATTTTATATTGTTTACAAAGGCCCAAAAAACATTTTAAAAAACAAAGCAAAATTTAGGGTATATACATGTTTTCTAAAAACAACCAACACCTGAAGAGTATTGGCTTAGTGGGAGTTTGGTTTTCTAATGCTGTCTTTGGTCTGATCGCTTTGGTCTGGTGGCTCGAGTCGACAAGGTGAAAATTCTGTCAATGTGCCCTTTAGAAAGGCACCTGAATTTGCTCCAGGGACGGCGTACTAATATGGCTGACCCTGTAAAACAACACATTTCACTGCACCTAATCGGTGGATATGACAATAAAATTCTACTATAAAAAAATGTCTAGAGATCTAGGATCAGTTTACAGGTTACCCTCCCCTTGTCCTACCCTTAAGCATAAGAGAGATGGAAAAATATTTGACCATGTATCAGTGGAAAGGGGAGCCCTCAGACTGGTTCCAGGGAATGACACGCTATGTTACCATGGCTCAGATACAGCACTGGCAATTTGGGAGCAGTAATAGTGTAGAGATATTTAAACACTCCTCATTGGCCAACGGGAGGAGAGAGAGAAACAGGTCCTCCCATGGACAAAATAGAGGACACAAAGTAAGAGATGGACTCTCCCTGAGAAAGATGCCCACGGAGCGCTTCTCATCTCTGTAGCCTTCATCATGATTCTCTAGAGAATTAGATGGATACATTTTTCTTCTCTGTCTACCCAGCTTGTAATTCAGTTCAATTATCTTTCTCAGTCCTCTCTCATGCTGGCATCCTCTGCAGTTCTTTGGAGGCGGTGTTGTTGTCGGGACTCTTTACTCCGTTCACCACAGTGTATCTCTGTTCCGCCTGCTGGCCTTGTTGTCCTGCCCTATGTCTCAGGATGAGGAGAGAGAGCAGGAAGCAGATGAACGCTCCGCAAACAAACAACACCTGCAGTCCCAGGAACCTAGCCATAAAAGAGATGGAAACTGTAAATATCATACATCCAAGATTCTGTATTCTCTATAACAGACCTGCGTTTAATACATACTGTTTGGCAAATACTTTTTAAAAAATGGAGCTGCGCTTGATTTAGTTTGCCTGGTAAAATGGTCCCAAAAGTGCAATGGAATGGTCCCAAAAGTGCAAAGTCTAAGTATGGCTGAAATGGCTGACATGGAGGCATGAGTCATTGGGCAGGGGGAGGGTATATCTGCTGGTGCTTGCCTCTGTCTGAAGAGGTCCATGTTGTAGTAGTGACATGATGTGTTCCTCCCACACTTCTTCCCCCAGAGGATACAGGTGGTGTCTATGGCAATGCCATACAGGACTGGGGCTGGCAGGAATGCTGGAGACACACACATACACCAATTACAAATACACATCCACGTGAACAAGCACACACAGACATGCATGCACGTACGCACGTGCACACACATACACAATTGGCTGAGAGGCTGTGAGATGATTCTTCTTGAGTGGCAGTGTTGATATGTGTCATTATCCCTCTAGAGATGTGTTTTTGAGTTTACATGGTCCTGCTTCACGTCACCTAACAGGACAGCCAGAGAGGAATTTCGGGGATGGATTTTTTGAAAAGGCATTTTTTCCAAGACGTTTGCTGTTCAAACCGTGGATGTCAAGCAGAAAGGTTGATAACTGTGAAAGTGAATCACTGTGCATTGGTCGTTTATCTACATTTCTTGGAATCCCGGACAAAGATGTGATAGTGTGGCTGTCTGTGAAATGTTGATATAACTCACCCAGCATTCTGAAGAGCATGTACTGAACTCCCACAGCAAAAGACTTATCCTCTGTTCTCACTGTCCTGCAGGATAGAGAGAGGGTGAGAGCGAGAGAGATGGAAAAAGTGAAGGAGAGGGTAAAGGGGATGAAGTAACCAGTTCTGGCGTGAAGAAGTTACTGACCAGCTGAATGGAGTTTGCGTTTAGCTCAGCGTGAAACAGAACAGCTGAACGGATGCAGTAAATTATGTCAGACGTATTATATATATACACACACACACACACACACACACACACACACACACACACACACACACACACACACACACACACACACACACACACACACACACACACACACACACACACACACACACACACACACACACACACACACACACACACACACACACACACACACACACACACACACACACACACACACACACTGCTTAAATATCAATATGCAAAAACTACCCCCATCCAATTTATCTTGAAATCTTCGTTGTTGCATGTGCAGTTGCTGTCTGATAAATGAGTCATCTTTAGTGGACTGTCTAAGTGTTACCCAGTGAGGAAGCAGAAAGCTCTGTTCTTTACTTTATTCTCTTATTATGTTTGCTATCATCCCCACAGGCCCAGTCATGCTGATCATAGACCAACCAACAGACACACACAGTGCTGACGTGTGTGTGTGTGTGTGTGTGTGTGTGTGTGTGTGTGTGTGTGTGTGTGTGTGTGTGTGTGTGTGTGTGTGTGTGTGTGTGTGTGTGTGTGTGTGTGTGTGTGTGTGTGTGTGTGTGTGTGTGCAGCCTCAAACATGCTGAAACGAAGGAGGAATGTGTTAGAACCAACTGAGCCTTCAAGACGGATGATAATGTGTTGATACAGTGGCAACTACTGCCTCAGGGCTAAGCAATAGAACTAGTGTCTGTGTCCCTGCAATAATAACTAAGGGAGAGCGTGAGAGAACTCAGATACCTCAGGCTTTACCATGGGGACATGACTGCACATGACTCTCTCTCTAACTCTGTAGGTAGGTGATTAGTGTGTGTGTGTGTGTGTGTGTGTGTGTGTGTGTGTGTGTGTGTGTGTGTGTGTGTGTGTGTGTGTGTGTGTGTGTGTGTGTGTGTGTGTGTGTGTGTGTGTGTGTGTGTGTGTGTGTGTGTGTGTGTGTGTGTGTGTGTGTGTGCAGCCTCAAACATGCTGAAACGAAGGAGGAATGTGTTAGAACCAACTGAGCCTTCAAGACGGATGATAATGTGTTGATACAGTGGCAACTACTGCCTCAGGGCTAAGCAATAGAACTAGTGTCTGTGTCCCTGCAATAATAACTAAGGGAGAGCGTGAGAGAACTCAGATACCTCAGGCTTTACCATGGGGACATGACTGCACATGACTCTCTCTCTAACTCTGTAGGTAGGTGATTAGTGTGTGTGTGTGTGTGTGTGTGTGTGCGTGTGTGTGTGTGTGTGTGTGTGTGTGTGTGTGTGTGTGTGTGTGTGTGTGTGTGTGTGTGTGTGTGTGTGTGTGTGTGTGTGTGTGTGTGTGTGTGTGTGTGTGTGCTGTACCTCAGTATCATCATGTATGATGGCGTCTGTGAGAAGGATGCGATGAAGCAGGTGAGGGCAGAGAGAACCATAAAGGGCAAGAGGAGGTGTTCACAGTTGCTACCGCATGTCCCCGGCAATGCATGGGACCCGTTGATACAGCCACAGTTTGTGTAGTTCTGTCAGAGAAAGAGTCACATGACATTAACCACCAGCCAATCACCATTGCATCTGGCAGTAGCTGTTGCCATAGTAGGTGTGAATGAGAATCACTCATCTCACAAAATAAAAGTACATTATCAAGAAACTGGCTTGATAGTCTCTCTGGCTTCAAGGAAAGGGAATATTCTTCTCTTGAGCTTTGTATGGTGGTGCAGTGTGTGTGAGTTTTCAGTCTAAATAATACTGGGTCTGGCTGTAAACCCTGACAGTAAAGCAGAAGTGAGGCCCCTTTAGAGCTGTCTATATCTATGTCTATATCCTGGAAATTCATTATCTTTGGTTTCTGCATGTTATCTGATTTAGTTTTCTCTCTGTGTTCTCTTTAACCTCAATATGATTGGCCTGGGAAAGTTAGGATTCAGCCTATTCATGAACAGGCAGGTTTAGTGGTTTACCAGGACTTTGATGGTGTTGTTGTCCTTTACTTTGGTCATGCAACCTGCATGACAGGGTGATATGAACTCCACCCCGTCTGAGCCACACACTGGGTTAAAAGTCTCGGTCGGACAGGAGCACCCAGCGCTACACCCCAAGGAACCATTCTGTCTGAGAACAGAGGAAGAAGAAAGAGGAATGGTACCTGGTGGAGTACACAATGGCAACTTAAGGCTTCAGTGCTGTTTTAAGGATAGGTGATGGTAACCTACGTGGTGGGGTAGACGCCAGTGACACTCTGTGTGGAGCAGCCGAGGAGGAGTAGAGGCAGAGCGGTGAGCATACACATCAAGATGGCTGCCGTGCACATGAGGGCGGAGCCTCTAGTAGAAATACTCAGCCTCCTCATCAGAGCCCCACCTAGCACGATGCCCAGCACTGCTAGAGGGATGCTCACCCCACCTACAGGCACACAGAGGTTAAGGATCCTTTTTTTCAATTTTTGAGGATCCTTTTTTAAATTTTTGCCTAAAATGACATACCCAAATCTAACTGCCTGTAGCTCAGGCCCTGAAGCAAGGATATTCATATTCTTGGTACCATTTGAAAGGAAACGCTTTGTAGTTTGTGGAAATGTGAAAGGAATGTAGGATAATATAACAGATCTGGTAAAAGATAATACAAAGAAAACACCAACCATTCTTTTGTATTTTTTTTAACCATCATCTTTGAAATGCAAGAGAAAGGCCATAATGTATTAGTCCAGCTCAGGTGTAATTTAGATTTTGGCCACTAGATGGCATCAGTGTACGAGGATCGTTTTAGATTGATCCAATGAACCATTGCATTTCTGTAACAAAATGTCGTATCAAGACTGCCCAAATGTGCCTAATTTGTTTATTAAGAAAGCATAACAGTCACTCCGATTTAAGTTGTGAACACGTTCCAGGTCGTGTTGTTTGCAGTCACCCTGCATATTTCAGAAGATAGATCTCAGAAGACAACATGGTTCCGGAGACATGAGCTCTGTGCTGCCTGCCTTTGAAAATGAACCTGGAACACAACCAGTGTTTCCCCTTACATAGGCGGGGTGGTTCCCCTCAGCCTAGCTCTGTTAACCCCCTCCTAATAATAGTTGGCCTTATTTTGTAGTCATGTAAAATGTTGATATTGGCAGCTTCAGGTGCTGACACGGG
Organism: Oncorhynchus gorbuscha; assembly: GCF_021184085.1. Taxonomy (NCBI): domain Eukaryota; kingdom Metazoa; phylum Chordata; class Actinopteri; order Salmoniformes; family Salmonidae; genus Oncorhynchus; species Oncorhynchus gorbuscha. The sequence continues at coordinate 76,319,437 of NC_060174.1, forward strand.
AGATTCTGCACCCTGCCAAAGAACTAAAACACTGGGGTAAAGGGAAATAAAGTGAATCCCATCCAGATGTGACCCTGCTATAAACAGTAGTGGGTGGCAGGGTTTTGATTGCCTGTGCTCTCACATACAATGGGGTCTTTGTCTTCTGGAATGATTACCTCCAGTTGCTCAATAGCTTCTGTTTCTGTGGTAGTTTCTGTGGTAAAATTCCATGCTCTCTGTGCTATTCATACACCCCTGGAGAGTTGGAGCATTATCTATTATTAATCTCAGCTAGTATTAAGTGTGTATATGATGTGATATTACCCATTTTCTTATTCCCATCAGATCTGAGTCAAATACACATGCCGAATGCTTGAGTTTTGCAGATTTGATTTTAAAGTAATAACTCTCCATTGAGTGGAATTTTAACTTGGTCCATTGGTTCTATTTTTTCTTTATTAGACTAACCCTAAATCAAGATGTTTCACAGAGATAACGAATAATGTCTCTCACCGATCATCATGTTGGAGAAGGAGGCAGTCTGGGTGAACTGGCGCTCTATGAACTTGGCCATAAAGGTGGCGAGGCCGGCTACCATCGCTGCCAGGTGGACCTGTGCCAGCACCACCAACAGGTAGATGGGGTTCCGCAGCGTCCGCAGGGCGATACGGGGGAAACCTGGGAGAAAGAGGGGGAGGGAGGGAGAGGGGGGCTAATGGCTAATGACCTCACTGCTTAAGACAATATTTACCACGGGGGTTGCAACAATAGAGGAAGAGAGAGGACACAATGTGACCACTTCTACGTTTTATATACTATCAGTATGTATATCAGTGTCTGTCACCCTTAATGCCCTGTAATCACCCGTAGACACAGTGAAGAGAAATGGAAAGAAAACAGACGGATGTGGTTTTATAAAAGTGCCTCACTTTTGAGAAACTGTGTGAGGGTGAGTTCCAGGACCGGGTCTGGCAGTGGTTTCTTTTCCTCTTCCTCTCTGAGCTCTGTGGCATCGCTTCCAGTTTCCTAACCAGGGGAGAGAAAGAAGCACACCGCAATTATGCGCTGTACCTGTATTACAACAGATTAGAGTTTGATCACGGCACAGCAAACATGTAATCCTGTCAATATTGCATTAACTCTCTAGTAGCCTTTGTCAGGTCTAGGGAACATGATGTGGGAAAGAGAGAGTGTTGCCTACAAGATCTCTGATTGCGAAATGGTAACATTTAAAGTGTATGAAACACTGCAGTGCACTCAAGTTACACGCCAAGCTTCAGAGCTTTTAAAGCCTTGGCCAGCGTTCAAGAGGCTGTGTGTGTGTTTCTGTGTGTGTGTGTGTACGGCTATGCTATGCTATTGAGCAAGACCTGGCACAATGATTCTTCTTTGTGCCAGATGACTGATGAGAGAAACATGAAACAAAGACTCAACCTCTTTTGTAACATTCCCTTACAGAATGATAAATATCAGCCAGGACCTTATTCAACAAGGTCAAACTGCATCACTCTATCTCTGAACCAAAGTTGTTCTATATGAGAAGATTGCTCAACTTTCATTACATGTTTTTTAGTTCATGCTTAATAAGACATGTGACAATGTGTCAGCTTGATTCCCATACTACACCTCTTTGGGCATCTGCCGGGGGAAGAAGAGGTAGGGCAGGGAGGTGAGGAAGAGGAAGGAGGCTGCCACCAAGAAGCCTAGCCACCAGGCTCCCACCCAGCGAGGGTCTCTTCGCTCCAGACCTATCTGATCTGCAGTTAGGAGAAAGACATGTTACTGTATTAGTGGCAAAGTAAAGTATTCAAAAATAATAAAATAACAATATTCAATCAACTATTCAATTAAATAACCAATGCAATCAAAGGTACTGTATCTATTGAAGTGCACCCTGAGAAAGGTAAGTAAGTGAGTAAGTAAGTAAGTGAGTAAGACATTCACAAGGCTGCGGGGCCAGACGGATTACCAGGACGTGTGCTCCGGGCATGTGCTGACCAACTGGCAGGTGTCTTCACTGACATTTTTAACACGTCCCTGATTGAGTCTGTAATACCAACATGCTTCAAGCAGACCACCATAGTCCCTGTGCCCAAGAACACAAAGGCAACCTGCCTAAATAACTACAGACCCATGGCACTCACGTCCGTAGCCATGAAGTGCTTTGAAAGGCTAGTAATGGCTCACATCAACACCATTATCCCAGAAACCCTAGACCCACTCCAATTTGCATACCGCCCAAACAGATCCACAGATGATGCAATCTTTATTGCACTCCACACTGCCCTTTCCCACCTGGACAAAAGGAACACCTACAGTGGGGCAAAATAGTATTTAGTCAGCCACCAATTGTACAAGTTCTCCCACTTAAAAAGATGAGAGAGTCCTATAATTTCCATCATAGGTACACTTCAACAATGACAGATAAAATGAGAGAAAAAAAATACAGAAAATCACATTGTAGGATTTTTAATTCATTTATTTGCAAATTATGGTGGAAAATAAGTATTTGGTCACCTACAAACAAGCAAGATTTCTGGCTCTCACAGACCTGTACCTTCGTCTGTAAGAGGCTCCTCTGTCCTCCACTCGTTACCTGTATTAATGGCACCTGTTTGAACTTGTTATCAGTATAAAAGACACCTGTCCAGAACCTCAAACAGTCAAACTCCAAACTCCACTATGGCCAAGACCAAAGAGCTGTCAAAGGACACCATAAACAAAATTGTAGACCTGCACCAGGCTGGGAAGACTGAATATGCAATAGGTAAGCAGCTTGGTTTGAAGAAATCAACTGTGAGAGCAATTATTAGGAAATGTAAGTCATACAAGACCTGTAACGGCATTCGTCTGTTGAAGGAAGAGAGTCGGACCGAAATGCAGCGTGTTGGTTACTCATGGTGAAATACTCATGAAATAACTGAAAGTGGTGAATGAAACTATTACAGCGCTGTGAACACTGACAGGAACAATCACCCACAAAATACAAAGTGAAACTCAGGCTAGTTTGAGAAACACCAAACGGAGAGCCAGGCAGCCAAGCTAACTAGACACACCCCTACAGTCCCAATTTGAACAACAAAACCCCATGTCACAGGCCTGACCAAATATATAACGAAAACACAAAATACAATGGGGCGTCTGTCCAGTGGTGGGAGGCTCCGGCCAGAGGGTCGATGGACCCCACTTCATTAATGTCCTAGTTCCTCCCCACTTCAGAGCCTGGAGTCCTGGGATAATCCACCCTCTCCGCCGACCATGGCCTAATAGTCCTCACCCAAATCCCCACTGGACTGAGGGGCAGCTCGTGACTGAGGGGCAGCTCGGGACAGAGGGGAAGCTCGGGACAGAGGGGCAGCTCGGGACAGAGGGGCAGCTCGGGACAGAAGCAGCCCGAGACTGAGGGGAAGCCCGGGACTGAGAGGAAGCCCAGTACTGAGAGGAAGCCCAGTACTGAGATGAAGCTCAGGCAGGTAGTAGGCTCCGGTAGATCCTGGCTGGCTGGCGGAACTGGAAGATTCTGGTTGACTAGCAGATCTGGAAGAGACTGGTTGACTGGCAGATCTGGAAGAGACTGGTTGACTGGCAGATTTGGAAGAGACTGGTTGTCTGGCAGATCTAGAAGATCATGGCTGACTGGCGGATCTAGCTGCTCTATGCAGACTGACAGCTCTGGCTGCTTCTTACAGACTAACAGCTCTGGCTGCTTCATGCAGACTGACAGCTCTGGCTGCTTCATGCAGACTGACAGCTCTGGCTGCTTCATGCAGACTGACAGCTCTGGCTGCTTCATGCAGACTGACAGCTCTGACTGCTCCATGCAGGCTGACAGCTCTGACTGCTCCATGCAGGCTGACAGCTCTGACTGCTTCATGCAGGCTGACAGCACCCTGCAGACTGGCAGATCCTGGCTGACTGGCACTTCTGGCGGATCCTGGCAGACTGGTGGATCCTGGCTGACTGGTGGATCTAACTGATCCTGACAGACTGGCGGCGCTGGGCAGACTGGCGGTGCTGGGCAGACTGGCGACGCTGGGCAGACTGGCGACGCTGGGCAGACTGGCAGCGCTGGGCAGACTGGCGGCGCTGGGCAGACTGGGAGCACTGGCGGCGCTGGGCAGACTGGCGGTGCTGGGCAGACTGGCAACGCTGGGCAGATTGGTGACTCCGGCAGCGCAGGAGAGGAGACAGGCTCTGGCTGCCCTGAACAGGCGAGGCGCACTGGAGGCCTGGTGCGTGGTGCTGGAACTGGTGCTACAGGATCGAGGACACGCACAGGAAGCCTGGTGCGGGGAGCTGCCACCGGAGGACTGGAGTGTGGAGGTGGCGCAGGATGGGCTTGACCGTGAAGGCGTACTGACAGATCTTGAGAGCAGTGTAGGCACAGGACGTGCAAGGCTAGGATGTTTAACAGGAGGCCTGGTGCGTGAGGCTGGCACCAACTTCCCCAGCCACTGACACGCACCTCAGGTTGACAGACCGCTAACTCAGGTGCTATCAAATCCCCGACACGATCCGTCAGACGAATATCGTATCTATAGCACCAAGCTAGCAACTCCCTCATTACTCTCCACTCCACTTTCCCCATTAACTCCTTCACAGTCTCTGCTTCACTCACCTCTAACACTGGCTCTGGTTCTGGTCTCCTCCTTGGTTCCTCACGATAAACAAGGAGTGTTGGCTCAGGTCTATCTCCTGACTCAGCCATACTCTCCCTGAGCCCCCCCCAATACATTTTTTGGGGTGCCTTTCGGGTTTCGCTCTGCGCCGCCGTGTTCTCCTTTTCGACTCCAGTGGTGGGTGATTCTGTAACGGCATTCGTCTGTTGAAGGAAGAGAGTCGGACCGAAATGCAGCGTGTTGATTACTCATGACTTTAATGAATGAAATGCGGTACATGAAATAACTGAAAGACGAAAACAACAAACGGAAAGTGAAACTATTACAGCCTATCTGGTGAACACTACACAAAGACAGGAACAATCACCCACAAAATACAAAGTGAAACTCAGGCTACCTAAATACGGTTCCCAATCCGAGACAACGAGAATCACCTGACTCTGATTGAGAATCGCCTCAGGCAGCCAAGCCTAACTAGACACACCCCTAATCATTCACAATCCCAATAATACAAAAACCCCAATACGAAATACAACAACAAAACCCCATGTCACACCCTGGCCTGACCAAATATATAACGAAAACACAAAATACAATAACCAAGGCGTGACAAGACCACTAATAATCTCCCTCGATCTGGGTCTCCACGCAAGATCTCACTCCGTGGGGTCAAAATTATCACAAGAACGGTGAGCAAAAATCCCAGAACCACACGGGGGGACCTAGTGAATGACCTGCAGAGAGCTGGGACCAAAGTAACAAAGCCTACCATCAGTAACACACTACGCCGCCAGGGACTCAAATCCTGCAGTGCCAGACGTGTCCCCCTGCTTAAGCCAGTACATGTCCAGGCTCGACTGACGTTTGCTAGAGAGCATTTGGATGATCCAGAAGAAGATTGGGAGAATGTCATATGGTCAGATGAAACCAAAATATAACTTTTTGGTAAAAACTCAACTCGTCGTGTTTGGAGGACAAAGAATGGTGAGTTGCATCCAAAGAACACCATACCTACTGTGACGCATGGGGGTGGAAACATCATGCTTTGGGGCTGTTTTTCTGCAAAGGGACCAGGATGACTGATCCGTGTAAAGGAAAGAATGAATGGGGCCATGTATCATGAGATTTTGAGTGAAAACCTCCTTCCATCAGCAAGGGCATTGAAGATGAAACGTGGCTGGGTCTTTCAGCATGACAATGATCCCAAACACACCGCCCGGGCAACGAAGGAGTGGCTTCATAAGAAGCATTTCAAGGTCCTGGTCTGTCATAGTTGAAGTGTACCTATGATGAAAATTACAGGCCTCTCTCATCTTTTTATGTGGGAGAACTTGCACAATTGGTGGCTGACTAAATACATTTTTTGCCCCACTGTATATGAGAATGCTATTCATTGACTACAGCTCAGCGTTCAACACAATAGTACCCTCAAAGCTCATCACTAAGCTAAGGAACCTGGGACTAAACACCTCCCTCTGCAACTGGATCCTGGACTTCCTCACAGGCCGCCCCCAGGTGGTGAGGGTAGGTAGCAACACATCTGCCACGCTGATCCTCAACACTGGAGCTCCCCAGGGGTGTGTGCTCAGTCCCCTCCTGTACTCCCTGTTCACCCACGACTGCCTGGGCAGGCACGACTCCAACACCATCATTAAGTTTGCTGATGACACAACAGTGGTAGGCCTGATCACCGACAACGACGAGACATCCTATAGGGAGGAGGTCAGAGACCTGGCCGGGTGGTGCCAGAATATCACCCTATCCCTCAACGTAACCAAGACTAAGGAGATTATTGTGGACTACAGGAAAAGGAGCACCGAGCACGTCCCCATTCTCATCGACGGGGTTCTAGTGGAGCAGGTTGAGAGCTTCAAATTCCTTGGAGTCCACATCAACAACAAACTAAAATGGTCCAAACACACCAAGACAGTCGTGAAGTGGGCACAGGAAACTAATTGTTTTTGGCATGGGTCCTGAGATCCTGAAAAGGTTCTACAGCTGCAACATCGAGAGCATCCTGATGGTTACCTGGACTATTTGCATTGTGTGTGTCCCCCAACCCCTCTTTTATGCTGCTGCTACTCTCTGTTTATCTTAAATGCATAATCACTTTAACTATACATTCATGTACATACTACCTCAATAAGCCTGACTAACAGGTGTCTGTATATAGCCTTGCTACTCTTATTTTCAAATGTCTTTTTACTGTTGTTTTATTTCTTTACTTTACTTTACTTTACACACACACACACACACACACACACACACACACACACACACACACACACACACACACACACACACACACACACACACACACACACACACACACACACACACACACACACACACACACACACACACACACACACACACACACACACACACACACACACACACATACTTTGTTCCTCACTTTTCTCTGCACTATTGGTTAGAGCCTGTAAGTAAGTATTTCACTGTTGTATTCGGCGTACGTGACCAATAAACTTTGATTTAATTTGAGAACACTTCCTGGTTTAAAACGTTATAACCTTTTGAAAAAATGTTGATATTAGGAAAGAAAGTACCTTTTTTCCCTTGGCATTTTTCAACAGAACATTGAATCTCTTTCTAACTGACAGCAGCTTCCAGGAAGAAGTCATTTTCTTTTTCACTGTGAGAAACTCCACATTCATTCTGAATGACTAAAGTGAAAAACTGAGTGAATGAGGTCATACCAGCTGTTCAGAGAGACCGAGATTCCAGTTAAGAACATATTTTCCTCCAAAAAGGGAAGAAGCTAATTTCTATCACAGAAATTCATCTGATATCATGCACTTTTCTACAGAAGTAAATAACAATAGATATGCACCAACATACCCCCACACACGCCACACACACACACACACACACATACATACTTCAGCAGGCGTTTGAACAGTTTGAACATGTCCCCAATCACTAACGATGCTCTCACACCTTGATAAATGAGATGCATCAAACTGGAAGGACGAGATCAATTACATGAAACTGGAAAGACAGGACAATGGTCCATGACCATGACTGGGGTGAATCGAGTTTCTGAGGTGTCTGAAGCATTGCAGGGAAAGCTGTGGTTCACACAGAATGAGGTGGATTGGAAAAGTCCTTGATGAAAACCTGCTTCAGACTGCTCAGGTCCTTATGACTGGGGTGAAGGTTCACCTTCAAATAGGACAATGACACTAAGCACACAGCCAAGACAACACAGGAGTGACTTGGCAGAGCTTGAGAGGATCTGCAGAGAAGAATGGAAGAAATACCCCAAATACAGGTGTGCCAAGCTTGTAGCATCATAGCCAAGAAGACTCAAGGCTGTAATCGCTGCCAAAGGTGCTTCAACAAAGTACTGAGCAGAGTGTGTGTGTGTGTGTGTGTGTGTGTGTGTGTGTGTGTGTGTGTGTGTGTGTGTGTGTGTGTGTGTGTGTGTGTGTGTGTGTGTGTGTGTGTGTGTGTGTGTGTGTGTGTGTGTGTGTGTGAGTGAGTGAGTGAGTGTGTGTGTGTGTGTGTGTGTGTGAGAGAGAGAGTGAGAGAGAGAGAGAGAGAGAGAGAGAGAGAGAGAGAGAGAGAGAGAGAGAGAGAGAGAAGAGAGAGTGAGTCAGTCAGTGAGTAAATAAGTAAGAGACCTGGCACATTTGGTTCCCTTGGAAGTTGTGGGAATGTGTTTTTTGGTTCCTGGAACGAAGCCCTAAGTGTCCTGACCGGTAAAACGGAATGTTTTTTACACATTCTGAGAACTTAAGCTGTTTTTAAGTTGTAGTGAGGTTTTCCTGGGAGGTTTAAAAGCTCTGAGAATGGAAATTATCGTATTTAAAGGAAAATACAGTTCCCTCAGAAAATATTCACAAACCTCGGCTTTTTCCTAATTTTGTTGTTTTACAGCCTCCACCCAATACCCCATAATGTCAAAGTGGAATTATGTTTTTTAGAAATGTTTACAAATTCATTAAAAATGAAAAGCTTACATGTCTTGAGTCAATAAGTTTTCAACCCCTTTGTTATGGAAAGCCTAAACAAGTTGAGGGTTAAACATCTACTTAACAAGTTAATAAGTAGCTTGGACTCACTCTGTGTGCAATTATAGTGTTTATAACATTAACATTATTTTTGAATGACTGACTACCTCATCTCTGTATACCTCATACATTGCAGTTACTCTGCAATACTAACAAAACCACAGATTGAAAAGAAGGAAACCCGTACAAAATATTCCAAAACATGCATCCTGTTTGCAAACAGGATGCATGTTTTGGAATATTTTTTATTCTGTACAGGCATCCTTCTTTTCACTCTGTCATTTAGGTTAGTATTGTGGAGTAACTACAATGTTGTTGATCCATCCGCAGTTTTTTCCTATCAGAGCCATTAAACTGTTTTAAAGTCACCATTGGCCTCATGGTGAAATCCATGAGTGGTTTCCTTCCTCTCCGGCAACTTATTTAGGAAGGATGTCTGTATCTTTGTAGTGACTGGCTGTATCGATACGTCATCCAAAGTGTAATTAATAACTTCACCATGCTCTAAGGGATATTCAATGCGTGATTTCTTTACCAATAGGGGCCCTTCTACCAATAGGTGCCCTTCTACCAATAGGTGCCCTTCTTCACGAGGCATTGGTAAACCTCGCTGGTCTTTGTGGTTGAATCTGTGTTTGAAATTCTCTGCTCAACTAAGGGACCTTACAAATAATTGTATGTTTGGGGTACAGTGATGAGGTAGTCATTCAAAAATAATTCTAAAAAAACACTATTATTGCATATTATTGCATATATACATGTAGAGAGTGAGTCCATGCAATTTATTTTGTGACTTGTAAAGCATATTTTTACTCCTGAACTTATTTAAGCTTGCTGTATCCCTTATTTAACATTTCTATTTAACCTGTATTTAATGAGGCAAGTCAGTTAAGAACAAATTCTTATTCGGCAAGAGAGACACCACAACACTACATAAAGAGAGACCTTAGACAACAACATAGGATGGCAGCAACACATGACAACACAGCATGGTAGCAACACAACATGACAACAACATGGTAGCAAAACAGCATGGCAGCAGCACAACATGATAGCAGCATAAAACATGGTTCAAACATTATTGGGCACAGACAGCAGCACAAAGGGTAAGAAGGTAGAGACAATAATACATCACGTGAATCAGCCACAACTGTCAGTAAGAGTGTCCATGATTGAGTCTTTGAATGAAGAGACGGAGATAAAACTTTTCCGTTTTTAAGTGTTTTTTGCAGCTCGTTTCAGTCATACTGTATCAAAGCGGTTGAATACCTATTGACAAGACATTTCAGCTTTTCAATTTTAATTAATTTCAAGCAGAGTTCCATTCTGACATTATGGGGTATCATATCTCAAATCTCAATTTAATCCATTTTAAATTCAGGCTATAACCCAACAACACGTGGGAAAAAGTCAAGGGGTGTGAGTACTTTCTGAAGGCACTGTAGAACTTATGGAAAGTGTCACAGTATGATGCATTTTGTGTATGTGCTCACCTTTGGACATCTTGTCGATGTCGACATAAAAGCGCAACATGAAGGAGCCCATCATAAAGCCAAAAGCAGGACCAATAGACGTGACAGCCAGGAGGATGCCTGCAGGGGGAACCAGTCAGACATGTCACCCAGTTGTGGGATCAATACAGTGGCATGGAAAATAATACTCATCGTTTGGTTTCTCCCCCAGATCATACTTCGAAGTTGATGAAAAGAAAATGAAAGACTGCCCATTGTTTGCTGATCTCAAGTATCATTTGATCAAAAAGATTACACACATGACACAGCCTTGAGATCAGCAAAACAATGAATGGATACAAAACATTCACTTTAGTTTCATTACTATTTTTCCACATCCTGCACCAGGGTTATGTGTGAAATTCCAAACTCCTTCTAATGTCCCTGCAAGTATTCTCAGATTTGGAGGGGATTGACTGGAGCCCAAAATTGCGGGAACATTAGAGAAGAATGGTGCAACTTTCCATGTAAAAAAACCAACAGTGATACTATTGATTCCTAGTTAAAAACCCAAAAGACCTGCATCGGAATGTGTATTTCCTGTATTCCAATAATTCCCTGTTTCCCAGTCACTCCCAGTGCTCATACCGAGGTAGAGAGGAGAGTTCCTCTTGCTGGCATAGTCATCAATGTAGGAGATTCCGAAGGGTTGAATGGGAACACCGCCGATTCCCAGGAGTAGCTGTCCTAGGAGCAGGAGTGGAAATACTCCCTGCTGGGAGTGACTCTCCTGCTGAGTGCAGCTATGATTGGACAAGGGTGATTGGAAAGAGCTCTCAAATTGGCAGAGGCCAGAGTCGTCATCCTTGGATTCTATGGAACACAGGTAGAGGTAGGAAGGAGTTAAGAGTTTTTGTTTTGAGATTGTTTTGAGATTCACAGAAATATATGTATGTACTGTATGTGTGTGTGTGTGTACAGTGCCTTGCGAAAGTATTCGGCCCCCTTGAACTTTGCGACCTTTTGCCACATTTCAGGCTTCAAACAAAAGATATAAAACTGTATTTTTTTGTGAAGAATCAACAACAAGTGGGACACAATCATGAAGTGGAACGACATTTATTGGATATTTCAAACTTTTTTAACAAATCAAAAACTGAAAAAGTGGGCGTGCAAAATTATTCAGCCCCTTTACTTTCAGTGCAGCAAACTCTCTCCAGAAGTTCAGTGAGGATCTCTGAATGATCCAATGTTGACCTAAATGACTAATGATGATAAATACAATCCACCTGTGTGTAATCAAGTCTCCGTATAAATGCACCTGCACTGTGATAGTCTCAGAGGTCCGTTAAAAGCGCAGAGAGCATCATGAAGAACAAGGAACACACCAGTCAGGTCCGAGATACTGTTGTGAAGAAGTTTAAAGCCGGATTTGGATACAAAAAGATTTCCCAAGCTTTAAACATCCCAAGGAGCACTGTGCAAGTGATAATATTGAAATGGAAGGAGTATCAGACCACTGCAAATCTACCAAGACCTGGCCGTCCCTCTAAACTTTCAGCTCATACAAGGAGAAGACTGATCAGAGATGCAGCCAAGAGGCCCATGATCACTCTGGATGAACTGCAGAGATCTACAGCTGAGGTGGGAGACTCTGTCCATAGGACAACAATCAGTCGTATATTGCACAAATCTGGCCTTTATGGAAGAGTGGCAAGAAGAAAGCCATTTCTTAAAGATATCCATAAAAAGTGTCGTTTAAAGTTTGCCACAAGCCACCTGGGAGACACACCAAACATGTGGAAGAAGGTGCTCTGGTCAGATGAAACCAAAATTGAACTTTTTGGCAACAATGCAAAACGTTATGTGTGGCGTAAAAGCAACACAGCTCATCACCCTGAACACAACATCCCCGCTGTCAAACATGGTGGTAGCAGCATCATGGTTTGGGCCTGCTTTTCTTCAGCAGGGACAGGGAAGATGGTTAAAATTGATGGGAAGATGGATGGAGCCAAATACAGGACCATTCTGGAAGAAAACCTGATGGAGTCTGCAAAAGACCTCAGACTGGAACGGAGATTTGTCTTCCAACAAGACAATGATCCAAAACATAAAGCAAAATCTACAATGGAATGGTTCAAAAATAAACATATCCAGGTGTTAGAATGGCCAAGTCAAAGTCCAGACCTGAATCAGATCGAGAATCTGTGGAAAGAACTGAAAACTGCTGTTCACAAATGCTCTCCATCCAACCTCACTGAGCTCGAGCTGTTTTGCAAGGAGGAATGGGAAAAATTTCAGTCTCTCGATGTGCAAAACTGATAGAGACATACCCCAAGCGACTTACAGCTGTAATCGCAGCAAAAGGTGGTGCTACAAAGTATTAACTTAAGGGGGCTGAATAATTTTGCACACCCAATTTTTCAGTTTTTGATTTGTTAAAAAAAGTTTGAAATATCCAATAAATGTCTTTCCACTTCATGATTGTGTCCCACTTGTTGTTGATTCTTCACAAAAAAATACAGTTTTATATCTTTATGTTTGAAGCCTGAAATGTGGCAAAAGGTCGCAAAGTTCAAGGGGGCCGAATACTTTCGCAAGGCACTGTATCTGACTTACCGCTGATGTGGTCTGTGTACTTGTAGGGGCCACTGATGAAATGAGACATGGCCATTATCAGAGCAGCCAGACTGACCAACAGTGCCCCTCCACCAATGAACCGTGGTCTGTGGACACGGCTACCAAAGAAACTAACAAACACTATCAGGACTATGTTCCCCACCTACACACACACATAAACACACACACACACACACACACACAGAATCATGAGCACAACACACTCACACAAACACAACCATTAACACACTCATGTGACCACTCTCACATGTAAACATTTAAAGTATACAATTGTTTTCATATATAAATAAAAATAATAATCTGAACCTATATGGATCTGGAATTTATCAGTCAATCTTCCTGTTATCTTGATCAGCCCAAAAGAGTGGTGGGATAGGGTCAGGGTTTCTCCCCTCTCTCTCCAGATGAAATCTTGCGTCTTGTGACGGCTGGCCGCCCAACAACCTGCCCGCTTGACCCTATCCCCTCCTCTCTTCTCCAGACCATTTCCGGAGACCTTCTCCCTTACCTCACCTCTCTCATCAACTCATCCCTGACCGCTGGCTACGTCCCTTCCGTCTTCAAGAGAGCGAGTGTTGCACCCCTTCTGAAAAAACCTACACTCGATCCCTCCGATGTCAACAACTACAGACCAGTATCCCTTCTTTCTTTTCTCTCCAAAACTCTTGAACGTGCCGTCCTTGGCCAGCTCTCCCGCTATCTCTCTCTGAATGACCTTCTTGATCCAAATCAGTCAGGTTTCAAGACTAGTCATTCAACTGAGACTGCTCTCCTCTGTATCACGGAGGTGCTCCGCACTGCTAAAGCTAACTCTCTCTCCTCTGCTCTCATCCTTCTAGATCTATCGGCTGCCTTCGATACTGTGAACCATCAGATCCTCCTCTCCACCCTCTCCGAGTTGGGCATCTCCGGCGCGGCCCACGCTTGGATTGTGTCCTACCTGACAGGTCGCTCCTACCAGGTGGCGTGGCGAGAATCTGTCTCCTCACCACGCGCTCTCACCACTGGTGTCCCCCAGGGCTCTGTTCTAGGCCCTCTCCTATTCTCGCTATACACCAAGTCACTTGGCTCTGTCATAACCTCACATGGTCTCTCCTATCATTGCTATGCAGACGACACACAATTAATCTTCTCCTTTCCCCCTTCTGATGACCAGGTGGCGAATCACATCTCTGCATGTCTGGCAGACATATCAGTATGGATGACGGATCACCACCTCAAGCTGAACCTCGGCAAGACGGAGCTGCTCTTCCTCCCAGGGAAGGACTGCCCATTCCATGATCTCGCCATCACGGTTGACAACTCCATTGTGTCCTCCTCCCAGAGCGCTAAGAACCTTGGCGTGATCCTGGACAACACCCTGTCGTTCTCAAATAACATCAAGGCGGTGGCCCGTTCCTGTAGGTTCATGCTCTACAACATCCGCAGAGTACGACCCTGCCTCACACAGGAAGCGGCGCAGGTCCTAATCCAGGCACTTGTCATCTCCCGTCTGGATTACTGCAACTCGCTGTTGGCTGGGCTCCCTGCCTGTGCCATTAAACCCCTACAACTCATCCAGAACGCCGCAGCCCGTCTGGTGTTCAACCTTCCCAAGTTCTCTCACGTCACCCCGCTCCTCCGCTCTCTCCACTGGCTTCCAGTTGAAGCTCGCATCCGCTACAAGACCATGGTGCTTGCCTACGGAGCTGTGAGGGGAACGGCACCTCAGTACCTCCAGGCTCTGATCAGGCCCTACACCCAAACAAGGGCACTGCGTTCATCCATCTCTGGCCTGCTCGCCTCCCTACCACTGAGGAAGTACAGCTCCCGCTCAGCCCAGTCAAAACTGTTCGCTGCTCTGGCCCCCCCAATGGTGGAACAAACTTCCTCACGACTCCAGGACAGCGGAGTCAATCACCACCTTCCGGAGACACCTGAAACCCCACCTCTTTAAGGAATACCTAGGATAGGATAAGTAATCCCTCTCACCCCCCCCTTTAAGATTTAGATGCACTATTGTAAAGTGACTGTTCCACTGGATGTCATAAGGTGAATGCACCAATTTGTAAGTCGCTCTGGATAAGAGCGTCTGCTAAATGACTTAAATGTAAATGTAAATGTAGGGTTAGGTTTAGGCTTACCTCATTGAAGGATGCCAAGATGCCAGACTTCTGGCTGGAGAAGCCATAGCGTCTCTCTATGGTGGAGATGGAGCTCTTCAGATATCCAGACACCAACAGCTGGGCCAGCTGGAGCATGCCATGGCACAGCACAAATAACTAGAGGAGAGACAGGAGAGAAAGGACAGAGAGGGAGAGAGAGTTTGAAAACCATGGTAGATCCTTTGTTTATGGTTTCATCATTATGCAGACAGACTGTATATACATGAAGTGTATAAAACATATTAATCCCAGCTTACTCTAAGTAGTTAATAATATGATCTGATCAATTAACTACAGAGAGCTCAAAAGTCTGATTTAAATATTCAGGAGAACTTCTTGTTCCACACGGGTCACTATGTCTAGCTGCACATTTGACACCTTTAAAACTTTGTAGTGATCCCTTCCCGCTCAGATCCCGGTAACGGGATTGATTTGACAACATCCAGTGAAATTGCAGCGCGCCCAAATTCACAAAACATTAATATATAATACATCAAAATAAAGCTTAACGTCTTGTTAACCGAGCCTCAGTGTCAGATTTCAAAAAGGCTTTACAGCGAAAGCAGACCATGCGATTATCTGAGGACAGCACCCCGCATACAAACACATGAAAATCATATTTCAACCAGCCAGGTGCGACACAAACCTCAGAAATAACGATAGAATTCATGCCTTATCTTTGAAGATCATCTTCTGTTGGCTCTCCAAAATGTCCCAGAAACATCACAAATGGTCCTTTTGTTTGATAAATTCCTTCTTATATCCCCAAAATGCCCATTTATTTGGTGTGTTTGATTCAGAAATACAACTCGCCCAACACGACTACAAAGTATCTAATAAGTTACCTGTAAACTTGGTCCAAACATTTCAAACAATGTTCCTAATCCAAACTTAGGTATCGTAAATCGTAAATAATCGATCAAATTTAAGACAGGATAAACTGTGTTCATTACCGGACGAAAACAAAGTGAAGCGCATTCCAGGTTGTGTGCACCAAATGACTAGATTCCACCTGGAGTGACACGTGGAAAGAACAGGGCTACTTCTTCATTTCTCAAAAGAAAAACATCAACCAATGTCTGAGACTGTTGCCATCTAGTGGAAGCCATAGGAACTGCAACCAGATTCCTATTAAAAAGGGCTTACCATAGAAAAATAATGGAAAACAGATTGACTTCAATTTATTTTCTTCCCTGGATGGATTGTGCTCGGGGTTTCGCCTGACAAATCAGTTCTGTTATACTCACAGACATTATTCAAACAGTTTTATAAACTTCAGAGGGGTTTCTATCCAAGTCTACTAATAATGTGCATATCCTAGCTTCTGGGCCTGAGTAGCAGGCAGTTTACTTTGGGCACACTTTTCATCCGGATGTGAAAATACTGCCCCCTATCCCTAAGAAGTTTGTAAAGAAAGTATGTAATGCAACAAAACATATTTCTGCAGTAGTCAAGAGGGTCTGGAGGCCGATGAGTAACTTTATGAGGATTTTCACAACCAGAGCAAAATCTGTTACATACAGTACCAGTCAAAGGTTTGGACACAGCTATTCTTTCAAGGGTTTTTCTTTATTTTTACTATTTTCTACATTGTAGAATAATAGTGAAGACATCACAACTATGAAATAACACATGAAATCATGTAGTAACCAAAAAAGTGTTAAACAAATCAAAATACATTTTAGATTTGAGATTTTTTACAGAGTGTGCAAAGCTATCATCAAGGCAAAGGGTGGCTACTGTAAAAAATCTAAAATATATTTTGATTTGTTTAACACTTTTTTGGTTGCTACATGATTCCACATGTGCTATTTTATAGTTTTGATGTCTTCACTAGTATTCTACAATGTAGAAAATAGTACAAATAAATAAAACCCCCTGAATGAGTAGGTGTCACACCCTAATCTGATTCACCTGTCTTTGTGTTTGTCTCCACCCCCCTCCAGGTGTCGCCCATATTCCTCATTATTCCCAGTGTACTTATACCTGTGTTCTCTGTTAGTCTGTTGCCAGTTCATTTTCTTTAGTCAAGCCTATCAGTGTCTATTCCATGCTCCTGGCTGGCTCTAGTTCCTGGTTTCCTGGCTTTGACCATTCTGCCTGCCCTGACCCTGACCCTGGATGACTGAACTCTGCCTACCCTGAGCCTGCCCTTTCGGACTCTGCTCTGGACTACTAACCTCTGCCTGCCCTTGACCTGTTGCTCACCTGCCCCCTTGTTTGAGTAATAAACTTGTGTTACTTCAAAACTGTCTGCATCTGGGTCTTCTCCTGAGCCTTGCCAGTAGGTGTGTCAACTTTTGACTGGTACTGCACCTGTAGTACAAGCTTCCTATTCCTCAACTTTTTAAAAAGTAATTCTTAATTTGCTGAGGTACAGTTTTCTTGTAATACAAGTGCATTCATGTGGCAGTAGACAGTGTAGTTAAAAGAGACACAAAGAAGCATTTATGCGGTGTTATGATATGGGGGAAGGTTAGTGTTAGGACAGACTTTCCCTGGTTTAAGGAAAGGGGGATACCTTGTCAGTTGTACAACTGAATACCTTCAACTGAAAAATGTCTTCTGCCGTTAATCCAATCCCTCTGAATCAGAGGTGCAGGTGTCCGCCTTAATCAAAATCAAAATCTTCAGCGCCCAGGGAACAGTGGGTTAACTGCCTTGCTCAGAATAACAGATTTTTACCGTGTCGGGTCGGGGATTCTATCCAGCAACCTTTTGTTTACTGGCGCAATGCTCTAACCACTAGGCTATTTATAAGCACATGTGCTGCCAATACAGGTTAATGTCACAGTACCAGCTTGGAGTCGTGAGGCTGCTGGTTGGTTTGGTGGCCATGAGGCCTTTAGTTTGGTTTTGTTTCTTTACTTTGGGCATGCCATTTGTTTTCTTTTTGTATTTATTGTCAACATCTGCGCAAATCGACAATCTTTTTGGACTGCTCAACCAAGAGGTCAAGAGAGACAGAGCTGGCCCTGGACCAAGGTAAGGTTGCTGTCCCCCTGGGCACATGTACATTCAACAACTACGCACATAAACTGATTTCTCAAGAAGAAACATCCTCTCACTGTCAACTGTGTTTATTTTCAGCAAACTTAACATATGTAAATATTTGTATGAACATAACAAGATTTAACAACTGAGACATAAACTGAACAAGTTCCACAGACATATGACCAACAGAAATTGAATAATGTGTCCCTGAACAAAGGGGGGTTCAAAATCAAAAGTAACAGTCAGTATCTGGTGTGGCCACCAGCCGCATTAAGTACTAAATTGCATCATCTCCTCATGGACTGCACCAGATTAGCCAGTTCATGCTGTGATATGTTACCCCACTCTTCCACCAAGGAACCTGCAAGTTCCCGGACATTTCTGGGGGGAATGGCCCTAGCCCTCACCCTCCGATCCAACAGGTCCCAGACGTGCTCAATGGAATTGAGATCCGGGTTCTTTGCTGGCCATGGCAGAACACTGACATTTCTGTCTTGCAGGAAATCACACACAGAACGAGCAGTATGGCTGGTGGTATTGTCATGCTGGAGGGTCATGTCAGGATGAGTCCGCAGGAAGGGTACCACATGAGGGAGGAGGATGTCTTCCCTGTAACGTACAGCGTTGAGATTGCCTCCAATGACAACAAGCTCAGTCCGATGATGCTGTGACACACCGCCCCAGACCATGATGGACCCTCCACCTCCAAATCGATTCCGCTCCAGCGTACAGGCCTCAGTGTAACGCTCATTCCTTCAACGATTAACGCGAATCCGACCATCACCCCTCGTGAGACAAAACCGTGACTCGTCATTGAAGAGCACTTTTTGCCAGTCCTATCTGATCCAGTGGGTTTGTGCCCACTGGGTTTGTGCCCATAGGCAACGTTGTTGCCAGTGATGTCTGGTGAGGACCGGTTTTACAGCAGGCCTACAAGCCCTCAGTCCAGCCTCTCTCAGTCTATTGCAGACAGTCTGAGCACTGATGGAGGGATTGAATGTTCCTGGTGTAACTCAGGCAGTTGTTGTTGCCATCCTGTACCTGTGCAGGTGTTGGTGCACGTGGTCTGCCACTGTGAGGTCGATCACCTGTCCTTCCTGTCTCCCTGTAGTGCTGTCTTAGGCATCTCACAGTATGGACATTGCAACGTATTGCCCTGGCCACATCTGCAGTCCTCATGCCTCCTTGCAGCATGCCTAAGGCACGTTCACGCAGATGAGCAGGGACCCTGGGCATCTTTCTTTTGGTGTTTTTCAGCTTCAGTAGAAAGGCCTCTTTAGTGTCCTAAGTTTTTATAACTGTGACTGTAATTGCCTACCGTCTAAGCTGTTAGTGTCTTAACGAATGTTCCACAGGTGCATGTTCATTAATTGTTTATGATTCATTTAACAAGCATGGGAAACAGTGTTTAAACCCTTTACAATGAAGATCTGTGAAGTTATTTGGATTTTTACTAATTATCTTTGAAAGAAGGTCCTGAAAAAGGGACGTTTCTTTTCTTGCTGAGTTTAGATGCACATCTTAAATTCAGTTACAGACCAGTTAACTAGGCCTAAGACCCCTACACTTAGCGGGTGCAACAATATTAGCAGGCTAGTTAATCGGTTTCATAAGTGTCTAGAAACTTTCCCATGCATACCTCATTCCGAGGACATGTTTATGTGTTTCTAAATCTGGAAACAACACAAGGATGCGCTAAAAACACCAGGAAACACAACCCCACCTGGGACTATAGAGGAAAATAACAGTACAGGATGCCAAAACATCAACATTTTCACTACAGTAAGAAATCAACAAAAGTACAGATCGTAAAATAAGGGAGATTCACTCCCTTGCCTCTCTGAATATTTGTTTTTCTCCAGTCCCAAAACATATCCTGTCAATGAAGGTAGGTTAATTTCCTTAATGTTAGCATGCTAGCATGCTCCTCTTATCCCATGAGGTCATCATGTCTGGATTCCTGAACAGCAATCTGTAGACACAGATTTTACCTCACTTCCTAGTATTGTCTCAGTTCTGTGACAACACGACCCATAAATCAGACCGATACATTACTTGGGCTTATTTTACATTACAGACTATCCTCAAATCAGCTTGCAACCTAAATAGCGACTCATTATTGTTTGTAGATCAATCAATCAGTCAGTCACAATTTACCCACACATTTTTGCAGATTTGATGCTCTCTAACAGGGCCACTCACTGAGAGTTGGGAGTAATGATACGAGGTGAAACAGGTAGATGAGGTGATAGACAGGAGCAGTATGTAATATTTAAGACATATATTAGATTTCTTGGTGTTTTTTTGAAAGACCCTGCTTAGAAACACCTGGAATGGCCTAGTACTGCTTTTGACCTTTTCATAATCCAAATAGCATCAGTTGCAGCAAGGATGTGAAGAGGTTTTGTCTTGTTAATGTTTTTGCTATTGTCAAACGAGAACCAATCATTTAGGAAGTTGTACACAACAGCAACAGCCAGACGGTAAAATGCTAATTAGCAGCATCACGTGGCGTTCTAAAAAGTATGTTACTGTCATTCTATTCTGATGCTACTTCTGGTATTGAATTGACATTTGGAGCTAGTTGAAGGTGAAAATGATACATGTAACTTTTGAGCCTACCTTGATGCTGTTGAAGGGGCCCCTGCATCTTGAGGGAGGCGTCGACCTCTGTGAATCAGAGTTCAGCTGGAAGTCGCTGGCTGTCATATCTGCAGAGACGGAAGAGGAAGCAAGACATCACACTCACTATTTTTTTCGGGTTCATATACTGCCAACAAACTAAGCAGACCAGACCCAGCTGCTAACGCCTACATATTACCTCAACTAAACTGTAAACCTGCACATTGACTCTGTACCCCCCTGTATATAGTCTCGCTATTGTTATTTTACTGCTGCTCTTTAATTACTTGTTACTTTGATTTCTTATTCTTAGTCATTTTTGTTTTTAAACTGCATTGTTGCTTAGGGGCTCGTAAGTAAGCATTTCACTCTAAGGACCTGTTGCATTCGGTGCAATTGACTAATACAATTTGATTTGATGCCTACATAAAACTACATCTAAAGTATGAACATACTGTATGAATAAGGTCTGACATGTCCCCACTGGACATTGACCATGTTAACATGAGCACAGCAGTCTGGATTGTAGCTCATATCCCACATAAGGTCTTACTCAGGATGAGCTCTTTACATGCACTTTTAATATCCCGCTCATGAGTATTCCTGTATCCATAAACAGAATATTCCTCATTTAAGTGTATGGGTTAAATGGAATAGTAACATAAATATGGACACTGATGGCAGGACTATAACCTCACATGTAACAAAAAGAAACGTCCCTTTTTCAGGACCCTGTCTTTCAAAGATAATTCGTAAAAATCCAAATAACTTCACAGATCTTCATTGTAAAGGGTTTAAACACATGCTTGTTCACTGAACCATAAACAATTAATGAACATGCACCTGTTGAACGGTCGTTAAGCAGACCGAAACTGACCATTTTTTCTAATGGTTAACGGCGTGAGTAGGATATCTTAAGTTATCCACCGTTGTTGATACCTGTCTGTCACACTTGCCCAACTCACTGATCTGACCCAGGGACTAGAAAAAAATACTTTTGAAAGTCTCTCACCTTATCACACAATGTTATGCAAATGAGTTGCTGTATGTGAGGATGTGGGAGGCATGCTGAGAGAGAGTTTTTGGGAAGCCATTTAGTGCACCCAGCTGCACAATCTGTTCAGCCAAATAAAATACAACTTGATTATTTCATGGTAAATCAGTGTACTGGACTGTTTCCGCTAGTCAACAAACAATGTGCGAATTCCGGTGGCCTTCATTAAAATACTATAGAAATTACACAAGAATTCCAGTCAGACTATATTCCTTGTACTCTGGTTACTGTGTATCCTCAATCTTTATACTCACTTTGTATCTCTATACTTTGAACTCCTGCTTACTTTAATCTCTGCTGGTGTTATGTATCTACTGCTGCTGTTTAATGCAGATGTGCTATTCATTTAAATCATATTGAGACACGATGCTTTGTGTTAGTATTCAGATTGAAGAGAAATGATCTGCATTTACATTAGAATGGGAAAAAGAGCTGTGTTTCCCTGTGCGTGGTCAGGTTTCCTGTATACCCAGGCAGGCGTGTTATATGACTTGAGATGGGGAGTCTGCAGCTCCATGTCTGCAGCTCCATGGTGTTTAACCGAAACAGCTGGAGATCGTCCAGGACTACAGATATAGGATTTTAATTTGCACCAGTTTTCTACATCATGTGCACATGAGTTGCATGTGGTTGTCTGTGTAGGAGAGAAACATCTCTTAATTACAGATATTAAGATAACCTTGACTCCCAAGTAACTCTCACTCACTCATATTGCAATGTGTGTGTGTGTATGTTTGTGTGTGTGTGGTTGTACATGTGTGAGATAAAATTAACACACCATTTTGATAGCCTTGAATAAGCAAATCCCCACTCCAACATATTGAATCATATTGAAATATGTGTGTGTATGGTACAGAATACTATTAAGGGGTAAATCCCCTTGGACTGACTCTGCTAGTTTAGCTTTCCTGTCCAGGGGAGATTCCTGGAATGTGGGATGTAGTGTGGTTGTCCATTCTCCCCCACAAATTGCACAATGCTGAGAAAGAGAGGGGGAGTGAGAGAGAAAGAAAAAGAGAGAGGAGGGGGACAGACAGACAGACAGACAGATAGATACAGTAGTAGATAGATAGTCAATTTGAAAGTCAATGAAAGTCATCACTCCTCCCCTCAAGACTCCCAAGCTGTAATGACATGCTTCCCTCTGACTTGTAACAGTTTGGTAAATTACTGTGCATATTACACACAAGATCAGACCAAACAATGTAGTAAAAAAAATAAAGATCTGACCTGCAGACCACAAAGAGCAGAGGTTGCATAGCACTGGCCACTGAAACACACTATGGAAAAGCATTTCCAGATGTGTAACATTCATTTAACTAGGCAAGTCAGATGCATGGTATCATCAACTAGATTCAGCCACGGGTCAATAATTACATATAATTTGTAAACTGGCTGCAAGAAGCCCAAACATATATAATGTAAAACATGATAATTTCAAACCTTGCTTACATTTGTATACGATCACATTGTGTTATGAGTGGGAATACTTGGGAACAGATTTCCTAAATTAAAATCACTTGGAGCTGATTTCCTGGTGTTTTTTTAATGTCCACCAATGAACATTTCACACACACACAAAACATATACAGTACCAGTCAGAAGTTTGTACACACATAATCAATCAAGGGGTTTTCTTTATTTGACTATTTTCTACATTGTAGAATAATAGTGAAGACATCAAAACGATGAAATAACACATATGGAATCATGTAGTAACCAAAAAAGTGGTTGGGAGAATGCCAAGAGTGTGCAAAGCTGTCATCAAGGCAAAGGGTGGGTACTTTGAAGAATCTCAAATATAAAATATATTTAGATTTGTTTAACACTTTTTTTGGTTACTACATGTGTGTTATTTCATAGTTTTGATGTCTTCACTATTATTCTACAATGTGGGAAAATAGTTAAATAAAGAAAAACCCTTGAATGAATAGATGTGTCCAAACTTTTGACTCAGTTGGGGAACCCTGACATTGTGTTCCGACAGTAAAAGCAGTAACAAAGGGCCAATGCACTTATGCTGCCATATATAGTGTTTTGTAGGGAGTTGTAATGTGTATGTTTGTGCAACACAGGAGTTGTTGCATCTGCTGTCAGCAGAGATAAGATGAGCGGGAGATAACTACCAATCAGATGTGGAATGTCATCAAAAACAAATTCTGAACCACGATAGCAGCATCGCAGCATAACAGCGGGATTGGAATTACGGGTCATGGAAATAACAACCTTCATTTCAGACTCCTCAAATACATACGCACAAAAGCAATACCTTTAAGATGAGGTATTACTAACCCCCTGGTGTTAATTGTTAGGCGCATGCCCTAAATGCCAGAAGGACAGTTCAACCAAACATATGCTCCAAACAGCAACCTTTCCTTTCACACATACGCTCTACACACTGCACACTAAATGAGATAACAGTGTCTGTCCTACTAGAGTTAGTGGATCACAGTTAAAAGCAGTAGTACAGAACAGTACAGTTGTTCACTTACTCTGTAGATGGAGCTGTGGTGTAGGGGTGTTCTCTGTGTCCAATCCTGTCATAGAGCTATGGTGTAGTGTTGCGTTCAGTATCCACTCCTCATTCACACAGAACACTACTGAGCTTGGAATCCCAGGAGGTAGCTCTCACTTGATGAAATAGGCGTGCTCACTGTTAAGGAATTCCATGACCAGAGGTGAGTGGGGCTGGGAGTGGGAATTGTATAGTAAACTGTAGTATCCCTCGATCATGTGTAGTACTTACTATTGAATGTTGTAATAGACTTTAGAATACTATAGTAAATACTACAGCATTATCCACAAAACATCCACTGTTGTAAATACTACGGTAATGTTCGCAGAAACACTACAGTCCGCAAAAGCACTAGACTTTTTTAACTATAGTAAAAACGAAAGTATTTCATTTGCATGTACCCTGCCCATTCCCCTCTCCATTTCCAAATATATGCCACCCATAAGTGAGAAACCTACATGCCAAGTACAGGTCGTATATTGTGTTCCCTAAAGGTTATAGAAAAGCGCAGAAGCTCTGAACTAACCTTTCAGACCTCAGTCCTACCTACAGGTAAAGCAAATATGCTCTTTTAGTATAACCCAAGTAGGTTTCCTGAAGGAAAAAGCTTCCACTTCTATGTCAAATGTAATAAAACCAAAATACTATAGTAAATACAACAGTAATGTCCGCAAAAACACTAAAGATAAATACTGCAGTATACTACAGTTTGCACAAACACTACATTAATTACTATAATAAATCAAATCACATTTTATTGGTCACATGCACATGGTTAGCAGATGTAAATGCAAGTGTAGCGAAATGCTTGTACTTCTAGTTCTGACAGTGCAGTAATATCTAACTAAGTAATCTAACAATTCCACAACAACTACCTAATACACACAAATGTAAATGCCAGCAGGAAACCACCCTGCATACCACTGCTGGTTTGCTTCTGAAGCTAAGCAGGGTTGGTCTTGGTCAGTCCCTGGATGGGAGACCAGATCCTTCCTGGAAGTGCTGTTGGAGGCCCTCTTTCCTCTGGTCTAAATTTTATCCCAATACCCTAGGGCAGTGATTGGGGACACTGCCCTGTGTAGGGTGCTTTCTTTTGGATGGGATGTTAAATGGGATCCCATGTTCCCATGGCACTTATTGTAAGAGTAGGTGTGTTAACCCTGGTGTCCTGGCTAATTTCCCAATCTGGCCCTCAAACCATCATGGTCACCTAAGAATCCCCAGTTTACAATTGTCTCATTCATCCCCCTCCTCTCCCCTGTAACTATTCTCCAGGTTGTTGCTGTTAATGAGAATGTGTTCTCAGTCAACTTACCTGCTAAAACAATGGATAAATAAATAACATAAAGGAATGGAATAAGAATATGTACAAATTGATGTGTGATGACTGAGTGTCACAGGCAAGATGCAGTAGATGATATAAAATACAGTATATACATATGAGTAATGTAAGATATGTAAATGTTATTAAAGTGGCATTATTTAAAGTGATTAGGGATCCATTTATTAAAGTGGCCAATGATTTGAGTCTATATGTTGGCAGCGGCCTCTGTGTCAGTGATGGCTGTTTAACAATCTGATGCCCTTGAGATAAGAAGCTGTTTTTCAGTCTCTCGGTCCCAACTTTGATGCACCTGTACTGACCTCGCCTTCTGGATGGTAACGGGGTGAACAGGTAGTGGCTCGGGTGGTTGTTGTCCTTGATGATCTTTTTGGCCTTCCTGTGACATTGGGTGCTGTAAGTGTCCTGAAGGGCAGGTAGTTTGCCCCTGGTGATGCGTTGTGCAGACCATGCCACCCTCTGCCTTGTAGTTGAGGCCGGTGCAGTAGCCGTACCAGGCGGTGATACAGCCCGACAGGAAGCTCTCTATTGTGCATTTATAAAAGTTTGTGAGGGTTTTAGGTGACAAGCCAAATTTCTTCAGCCTCCTGAAGTTGAAGAGGCGCTGTTGCGTCTTCTTCACCACACTGTCTGTGTGGGTGAACCATTTCAGTTTGTCCGTGGATAGAGGACTGCTCCCTCTGTTGTTTCCTGATGTCCATGATCATCTCTTTTGTTTAGTTGACATTGAGTAAGAGGTTGTTTTCCTAATACCACACTCCGAGTGCCTTCAACTCCTCCCTGTAGGCTGTCTCGTAATTGTTGGTAATCAAGCCCACTACTGTTGTGTCGTCTGTAAACTTGATGATTTAGTTGAAGGCATGCATGGCCACGCAGTCATGGGTGAACAGGGTACAGGAGGGGGCTGAGAACGCAGCTTTGTGGGGCCCCAGTGTTGAGGATCAACGAAGTGGAGATGTTGTTTCCTACCTTCACCACCTGGGGGCGGTCCATCAGATAGTCCAGGACCCAGTTGCACAGGGTGGGGTTGAGACCCAGGGCCTCAAGCTTAATGATGAGCTTGGAGGGCACCATCTAATAGTATATACTACAGTTGAATTTTACTATGGTATTTATTCTATAGTTAAGTGTAAATACTACAGTATACTACAGTCAATACCACAGTACATACTGTAGTCCCGAAACAACACTACAGTAAATACCACAATAAAGTCTACAAAATCAATACAGTGACTACTGTAGTATTTTGTTTGTGTGGGATGTGGGTATGTGAGTGTCTAAACATAACATCCTGTACTGGTTGTTAGACAGCTATGCACATTTTTTATCTGGCTTACAGAAAAGACTGAGCACAACCATTACATGGTTAATTCGGTGTGATATGTGTTCCCTTAATAAGAACTTGTAATTAATAGCACTGGTCTGATATTGGCCTCTAGCGGTTTCATTGAATATCCGCAGGACTCTAGGCTACAATGACATCATATCTCCAGCAGGTGGGGATACAGTGCTTTGTGGTAGCAGAGAGAACAGTCTATGACTAGGGTGGCTGGAGTCTTTGGCAATTTTTAGGGCCTTCCTCTGACACCGCCTGGTATAGAGGTCCTGGATGGCAGGAAGGTTGGCCCCACGCACTACCATCTGTTTCCATGCAAACGGTCAGCATGCTCTCGATGGTGCAGCTGTAGAACTTTTTGAGGATCTGAGGACCCACAACAAATCTTTTCTGAAGGGGAGCACACTACAGAAAATCCCAGAGAGAACCTGTACTAAACAACCAACAGCTAGACAAAACTATTTTGTCAGCAGTCTTCAAACATGACATTTCAGGCTTTGAGAAACAAAGAGGATACTCTTGGTCTGAATCACATGCCTACTGCTCTAATTATACCCAAACCAAACTGTATGGTCATCTATTTAGTAATTGAGTTACTTTCCATCCCTATAGTCATAGAAAAAGTACCCAATATTGTCGTACTTGAGTAAAAGTAAAAATACATTAAAGGTAGACTCATAAATATGATGTAGATGCAGAAAGTAAACAGCATAATGGGTCAATTTCTGCAATTTAAAGCGCTGAAGTGCAAGGCTCAACTTCTCTGCTGTTTTGGTGCCCTGGCTACCAAGTTCACATGCGCAGTTTATTGTGTGAGAGCGAAGTGTTACATCTCGCTTATCTCAATAACTTTCAAATTCTTTATATTAAGAAAACCAGATGGCACAATTTTCTTGTTTTTCAAATTTACAGATAGCCGGGGGCACACCTCCAACCACTCCAACCACGTGTTCTCCTGAATTGGAAAAGGTTCCTGTCCCGCTAAGCATTCAAAATTTATCCACTACATTTGCGTGTCAGGGAAAATGTTTAAAAAATAATACTGGGTGTAAATAGTTAATATTTTCTTTAGGAATGTAGTGGAGTAAAAGTTGTCAAAAATATAAATAGTAAAGTACAGATACCCCCCAAAATACACCACTGGACTCCCCTTAGTGACATTCTAATTCCAATATGGTCTGCAGATTCCCTAGCAAAGAGAAGAGGCTGCCACACACTACTGACAAAAATGTATAGTTTCATATTTGCTACCAGAACAAAGACATTGCATGTGATACTGACTGCATTTCCTATTCACCACTACGACCTCCAATCTAACCCTATAGTGGAACCAGCTCTACTCATCAGCTTGTTTATTCTATTAGCATCACATTTGTGGATGTTTCCAGCCCACAGCAGCATAGAAAATTGAGAGAGAGAAGCAGTGGAAGAAGAGGGAAAAAAGCAAGAATGTTATAAGATAACCATACAGTACATTTACCTGTGTAAGAGATAGTGGGGTATGACATTTTTTACATTCAGCATCACTAGGTCAAGGGAAATATAGTATTCTTTCTGACAAAGATATCTGCATATATTTCAGGATGTTGTGTATCTCTGGAAATAATCAGAATTCATGTAAACATAACAGTTTTGAAAACATAGCTTGTCTAAAAAAAGTGATCTCTTGATCTAGAGTTCCTATGCATGACATAGTACACAAATACTATACATATTATGCATAAAACTGACTAAATGTAATCATCATTTGTATTGGGTATGGTGGCCATGGGCTCAACTTACCTCAAGGCAAACATTTTGACTATATTAGCCCACACAGCTACAAGGATGCACATGCTAGGTTTAGGACCTCATATTGTAGGTTATAGAGACCCCAACTGATGTGGAAAACTATCTTAGCACAATCTACTTTGGTTTAGATACAAGCATCATGCAACCTATAACACAATAAATTAATTTTAATTTGTGAAAATCTGTTTTTGGACCTAATTTGCCACTTTTTCCAAGTGGTTTCTTCCTTCACAGGACTCCATGAAATTATGACCTCTTGCTAAGTATTTGGTCACATGATTCATTTTGTGTATGATTTCCTAGAAACAAGTCGTGGCTCAATGAACCCTTTGGCTTAACCATTCCCCACTCTCCCCTACAGATTCCCAGCAGATGTGGCAAAATTGGCTACATTATGGACTTATTTTCAGATGGTCAAATTCTTGTGTTATGTTAAATTCTTATTCTCATGTGTTTGAGTTTCTATGACAACTAAGTATCACAAACACTTTGTTATTCACAATGGGCTCACGGAAACAGCTGGCTCCCCTAATGCCTAATGCCGTTTCATCACCCCTGACCCAGTCGCAACACCACCCATTTTAATAGCCCTAGGCGCGACTGGAGGATCCATAATGAGGGGAGACTGTTGCACCATCATTAATGAGCTCCACTGTGGGATTCAGCAAACACCTATTAGTGTCTGATTGTAATTAGTCCTTTGGGAGCCAGAGATTCACCAGGTAATTTGTGTTTATCCGATGGCTATGTTCACACTAATGAGATGCAGCCATAATGATGTCTCCTGGTATTTGAGGCCCAACATCTCCACCTCTACCTCACAGTCACTAGACTGCTTTCTGTTTGGCTTTTGGGCATTAGGTTTTTCTGTATAATCTACTAAAGTGACATAGTTTAGACAAAAGTTCAAACATAGATTTTTGCTCAGACAGTATTATATGTTGTCAAAATGAATCCTACTCCTATTTGTGACAATAATAGGCCTACATAAAGTTGCATTATGTAAACTGACTTGCAATTCCTGTTTTCATTTTTTGTCTGTAGGTTTCTGTGTGACACGATTGTCTTTGTCCTCATTAGTATGCTGTGTAACCCTGCCGAAGTGTCCAGTGGATATCCAGGCTGACAGAGGGCGAGAAAGGGGTATGTGCAGGGGAACAATGAGAGAGGGGGAGAGGGACAGGCCAAACTGAACAGTCTGTCCAGAGGGGCCAATCTATTCCCTGTCCCAAGCCCTGGAGGGTCATCCCAGGGTGCATCACTTCACCTCCTCTAATTCAATTATCTCTGGGTCATCTGCAACACCTCTGAGGCCAAAGGGACTGCTCACTTCCTGCAAAACCACACACACCACCTCCTTCACACATACATACACACACACTCACACTGACCACATCAACCATAGTTCCTAAATTGGTACAGTGCAGTCAATTTGTGAAGTAAAACTTTAGTTTGTTAGTCTAATTGACTGGACATTGAGTGAGTCTCTGCACAGTGCCGTCACTACTGACTGTATGGAGGGGATGAATTAGAATTTTTACTGGGTTCCAACACAGAACTAAAAAAAACATTTAACATTCAGTAAATGCTCTCTGGGAACAGAATCTGTCCAGTCATACGGTCGATCACATTAGATGTTCTCTTATTGTTTTCTTGAAGGTAGATTTACTTTTGAGGTGGTAAAGAATTCCATTCAGTGATTGCTCTGTATAAAACTGTAGATTTGAGGAGATTTGTCCTTGGCCTGAGGGATGTCAAATGCCCAGAATTTGCCTGTTTCGTTTAATGGTTATGTTTTCTGCTCGTATACACTTATTGGTCAGAAAAATACTGTGTTTCCTTGAAAAATATAGCATTTCTAAAGAAAACCCAAAGACTGGATTGTAAAATGTTTTCAACAGGAAGCCATGAGAGATTATGATGCATTTGGTTGACATTCATAGAAGAATGAAGAGCCAATCTGGCAGCCCTGTTTTGAGTGAGTCGGAGCTTTTTGTATATTGTTTTGCTGCAGATGACCATATGACTGGACAGTACTCTAGGTCTCATAGAACCAAAGATTGAATCATCTGATTCAGAGTGTTAGATGTTACATACTCAGAATATTTTCTTGAGGCTGTGTCCCTATAGAGGCCTCATTAACCCCCTGGTATTACATGGCGTGATTAGTGGCTTTGTGACTGTGATTGGGGTATTCATTAGTCAGACATGGCCTCTCTAATGTAGAAAAAAGTTGCAACACTTACAAACAAACATGTGTGATGAAACAGCAGAGTCACTCTTACACACCAATATGCCTACACAGGGTTAGGGTCCATTCCAATATAACCAATCAAGTAAACTGAAATTCAAATTTCTGTTGGCACTAATATCACTCCATAATCTACTTCTCAATAAACTGAAAAGGGAATCTACGTTTTTCCTTTTTAAAATTAAAATCTCTTCCTGAATTGAGTGAACTTAATTTGAAATGACCCCTACCCTGCTTCAAACAACAAGCATAGTAAGAAACACACAGAGCTGCAAACACAGACATTTCTGGTATGTATTTGACATACTGTACACACACAGACATTTCTGGTATGTATTTGACATACTGTACACACACAGACATTTCTGGTATATATTTGACATACTGTACACACACAGACATTTCTGGTATGTATTTGACATACTGTACACACACAGACATTTCTGGTATGTATTTGACATACTGTACACACACAGACATTTCTGGTATGTATTTGACATACTGTACACACAGACATTTCTGGTATGTATTTGACATACTGTACACACAGACATTTCTGGTATGTATTTGCAAATCGAGACACAATAATGGGGTTTCAGTTATTAGTTCTGGGATCCGCAGTTTCTACATACATTTTTGGACTTAGAAGTTCATGATATACAAGCTCCATGAGCTCCATCAGAAGCCAAAATATAAGCTTGTTTTACTCCAATGTTTAAACACTGTAAACACTGTAAATGTAAACAAACACTGTCCCAGTGAGCCCTGTCTCACTCAGACATCCGTGGACATTGAACATACAGTGCATTTGGAAAGTATTCAGACACCTTCCCTTTTCCACATTCCTTTATGTTACAGCCTTATTCTAAAATGGATAAAATAAAAAATGTTCCTCATCGATTTCCACACAATAGCCCATAATGACAAAGCTGTCACGGCTCCTACCGAAGGTGGCTCCCCTTCCCGTTCGGGTGGCGCTCGGCAGTCGTCGTCGCCGGCCTACTAGCTGCCACTGATTTTTTCCCTCCCCCTCCTTGTCTGTTTATTGGTTACACCTGTTGATAATTTGGTTATTAGTTGGGCTTTATTAGCCAGCCGGCCCGCCTGCTCTTTGTGCGGGATTGTTCTATGTGTACTTGTCGTGCACGCATGTATGTCACGGCTGTTTCGTGTAGGTGAGCTGTTTTTTGGATACAGTTTAGTTCCCCTGTGGTTTGGGGTATTTGTGTTGAGTGGCGTCTGCTTTTTCACCTGGTCGGTGTATTACAGACGTGCCTACTCTGAACTCTCTGTCTCCTGCGTCTGACTGCTTCCCCCACTACACCCTGGACATTACAAAAGCGAAACAGGTTTCTAGACATTTTGGCAAATGTATAATTAAATAAAAATGTAATACCTTATTTACATAAGTACAGTTCATTCGGAAAGTATTCAGACCCCTTGACTTTTTCCACATTTTGTTATAAAATTATCACATTTTTATACAAGCCCCTTTAAAAAGAAATTCAAGTGGATCTATAAAGACATTTTATTGATCTGCAAGTATTTTCATTTAGAGATTCCGGTAAGCTCTTCGATGTTTCCTTTCATATGTCCAAACAATTATTATTGGATTATTCACAATGGCAACCACTTGTTAGTATATTAAACAAATCTTATTTCTCAGATGGTTGGCTCTACGTGGAGATCTGACCATTTTCATTTGCAGGGATATTTGTGCGTTTTTGTCCAAATATCAAATGTTTACTCTGTTTCATCAATAAACTCCTAGACTAGGCTTCTGTGTCTGTCATCAGACAGGATAGGCAACCGGACTGCACTTGACCAGAGGGCAGTCCGGTTGCCTATCCACACATTAGAGAGCACCAGACTTCATTTTAAATGTTTTAAAAATAAAAAACAAAATCACCTTATTTACACAAGTATTCAGACCCTTTGCTATAAGACTTGAAATTGAGCTCAGGTGCATCCTGTTTCCGTTGATCATCCTTGAGATGTTTTCTACAACTTGATTGGAGTCCACCTGTGGTTATTGAAATTGATTGGACATGATTTGGAAAGACACATACCTGTCTATACAAGGTACCACAGTTGACAGTGCATGTCAGAGCAAAAACCAAGCCATGAGGCCGAAAGGAATTGTCTGTAGAGCTCCGAGACAGGATTGTGTCGAGGCACAGATCTGGGGAAGGATGCCAATGTTTTGGGTTTAGCATTGAAGGTCCCCAAGAATACAGTGGCTTCCATCATTCTTAAATGGAAGAATTTTGGAACCATCAAGACTCTTCCTAGAGCTGGCCACCCGGCCAAACTGAGCAATTGGGGGAGAAGGGCCTTGGTCAGGGAGGTGACCAAGAACCCAATGGTCACTCTGACAGAGCTCCAGTTCCTCTATGGAGATGGGAGAACCTTCCAGAAGCACTCCACCAAACAGGCCTTTATGGTAGAGTGGCCAGACGGGACCCATTCTTCAGTAAAAGGCACATGAGTTTGCCAAAAGGCACCTAAAGGACTATCAGACCGTGAGTAACATCATTATCTGGTCTGATGAAACCAAGATTGAACTCTTTGGCCTGAATGCCAAGCATCACGTCTGCTCCAGAGTGTTCAGACTGGGACAAAGGTTTACCTTCCAACAGGACAACAACCCTAAGCACACAGCCAAGACAACACTGGAGTGGTTTCTGGACAAATCTTTGAATGACCTTGAGTGGCCCAGCTATAGCCGGACTTGAACCCGATCTAACATCTCTGGAGACACCTGAAAATAGCTGTTCAGCAATGCTCCCCATCCCACCACAAAGTGAAAACATGTGTTTCAAACTTTTGGCATATTTATTGAAAATTAAATACAGAAATATTTACATTGTGTGTGTATTCACACCCCTGAGTCAATACTTTGTAGAAGCACCTTTGGCGGAGATTGCAGCTCTGAATCGTCTTGGTATGTCTCTATCAGCTTCGCACATCTGGATTTGGGGATTTTCTCAAGCTTTTTTAGATGGGTAGCGGGGGTGAACAGCAATCTCCAAGTTTTAACACAGATTTTCAATGGGTTTCAAGTCTGGGCTTTGGCTGGGCCACTTAATGAGTTTTACATGCATTATTGTACTGAAGCCATTCCAGCATTGCTTTGGCTATATGCTTGGAGTCAATGTCCTGTTGGAACGTAACTCTTCACACCAGTCTAAGGTCATTTGCACTCTGAAGCAGGTTCTCATCAAGGACCTGGCTCCATTCATTGTTCCCTGTAAAAAGTGCAGCACAGGAGGTGCCTACTCAGAACACACATGCTTTAGAGACAGGGATTGAGAGAGAGAGCTGTGTACTGTCCACTAGTTACCTAATAACTATAAGATGTGAACTTTAATGTCCGTCATGATATCATCTATCACCTTTGACTTTATTTAACTTTTACTGTGATCTCAGTTGAGTTTGCCCAATGCCTTGCAGATCCATCGAGGTGTGTATCTGTCCGTCGAGGTGTGTATCTCTTCCTGTCTTCGCAGATGTCTTTGTTGGCGAAGACGCGACTGTCCTTTATACTATTATTGCCCCCTTTAGTAGGAGTTAATCCATCCTTATATCCATCTATGTATCATAGGTCACTCTGAGAGTTATGTAGAGCAACCTTTAAAATAATTCCAGATATTCACTGGTTTTGCCCTTTAGTGGACAAGGGATTTAAGCCACAAGAGAGGTCATGTAAATTGAGGTCTTGCGGTTGGTAGGACAGGTAGGCCCATATTCCTTCCTCCAGGGTTCCCTGCAAGCACTTACCCTCTCCATTTGTTTAGGAGTAGTACACATATGTCTGATTTCCTTGATGGATCTCTGTCCGTAGGTACACAGTGAATTATATGCCCATCTGGCAAAGTGGTGCAAAGCAGTGGAATAGCTTTGCTTATTATAAATGCGGGTCTTTAACGACCAGTATGGATAATGCTCTCTGTGATAGGCCAGGCAAAAACAATGTAATCTCAATATTGACACCCTGGGAATCCCTGTCAGGAGAATAATCATAATCTTCCGACCCCTGCATGTTACTTGATTATAGCCACCGATTTGCTTAGGATCTTAGCATCAGCTCAATGGATTCCTATGGACACTCACCTTATCACATTATGAGACCAATAGTATTGGCTCAGCTTAAAAGAGAAAAGGTACCGATTGTTTTCCTACAATAGACCCATCTGACTGACTTGGAACATGTGAAATAAAAGCGAGACTGGATAGTGTTTTCCTCGTCCTATCCCCTCAGCTATCTATAGGTTAGGCCTACTATATTTGTTTCTCAACTTTCCTAGTGTTAAGCACATTGCTTATCATTACAACAGGAGTATAGTCTACCTGGCTGGCATGAAAATGAACCACTGGAAAAGCATCCTCCAATCGCTATTTAAGTGCATAGATTACATTTTTTTCCAGCAGCCCCTGTTTCGATACAGGTGCATGATAATGGTCCATTCTAAATCAAAACCAATTTTACACATATATTATTTAGTGTCACGCCCTGACCTTATATTGGTTTGGTCAGGGTGTGATTTGGGTGGGCATTCTATGTCCCTTTTTCTATGATTTTGTATTTCTGTGTGTTTGGCCGGGTGTGGTTCTCAATCAGAGGCAGCTGTCTATCGTTGTCTCTGATTGAGAACCATACATAGGGAGCCTTTTTCCCACCTGTATTTGTGGGTAGTTGTCCATGTATAGTTGCCTATGAGCACTACGTTGGCGTCACAGTTTGTTTTGATGTTTATTGTTTTGTTGATGACATCTTATAATAAAGAAGTATGTACGCTCACCATGTTGCGCTTTGGTCCGCTGTTTCCACCTTAGACGATCGTGACAATTTAGCATGTGTGAAGACAAGATTAAATAAAGAATAGCCTGATGTGTGACAATATTTGCCTGTCACTTGTGACTTATATGCTATCACAGCCTTTTTCAAAGTGGCCAAATCACTTTTTAAAATTAAGCACAATCTGCTTTACAAGGGATGTAGAGTCTTCGTGGCATACATACGCAGCCTGTGTGTTTGAAGTTTGGGTAAGACAACTTTCACTATAAAAATGCACCTTTATAATAAGCATTCAATGCATAATTGCATTTGTGGTCACTCTTTATTATGGTGTTTTCTGCTAATGGAACATTTGCACTTATATCCTACTACCATGTGCAAATTGTTGCACTTATAATGTGAAGAAATAGCCTTATAGTTTATCAACATTTTAAGCTAAACATTCTGATCTGTTGCATCAGCTACAGTGCATAAACAATATAGTTTTTTTGCATAAAAAAGTCCTCATAAATATCCTTGATGTCATGATTATGGCTGAGATAGTGGTCATTGATATGCAGTGAACTTCCACTCCCCACTACCTAACGTTGTGTCTTTTGCTATGCCGGTGTCACGTTCTGACCTCAGTTCTTTTGTTATGTCTTTGTTTTAGTATGATCAGGGCGTGAGTTGGGTGGGTTGTCTATGTATGTTTTTCTATGAGTTGGTATTTCCGTGTTTGGCCTGGTATGGTTCTCAATCAGAGGCAGCTGTCAATCGTTGTCCCTGATTGAGAACCATACTTAGGTAGCCTGTGATTTGTGGGTGATTATTGTCTGTTGAGTGTTTGTATTCTGCACCAGACAGAACTGTTTCGGTTTTGTTCGTTCACTTTGTTGTTTTTGTTCAGTGTTCAATTTCTTTAGTAAAAATATGGACACTTACCACGCATTGATCCTCCGATCCTTCCTACTACTCCTCGTCAGAGGAGGAAGAAGACCGTTACAGCCGGATTAAATGATATGACATGCTATTCTATAAAATCCTTTCTCCGTAACTAATATTACCTGATTGAGCTAATCATGTAAATGTAATTAACTAGAGAGTCGGGGCACCACAAAATAATATTTATAGAGTGGTTATCTTCCGAATAAACTCTTAAAGACCTAGTAACATTTTACATCAATAGCAGTCAATATTAATCGTCACCTTAATTCAGTCTCATCTGAAAGTAAATTCTTGGTTTATCTTCACGAACCCTGGCTAACAAGTTGAATCAGCAATACAAAATTGGGTTTAATTATTTATTTACTAAATACCTAACTAATCACACAGAATTACATATACACAGAATTAATCATACCTTGATTACAAATGACATCATAAAGGAACACGTCAGCTGGTTACACAAAAGAAAAGGGGCTGGGTTTGAGTGAAAGAGCGGGAAGACTGAGGGACAAAGGAAGAAGCTGTGCTATCGTAAATACAGTATCTTATGCATTCTAAATTACCGCCCATTCGGAAAAGGAAAATGCAATAAATATTTACTCTGAGCTGCACTTCGGTAGGTTGGTGGTAGATGTAAGGCCGTGTTGCCAAACCGAGTCCTTTGTCCTTTGGAGAATGTCTCTGGTGGTCAATTAGATACGTAGTAGTAATGTCATTGTGTGGTAGACGGGATACTCTGTCTGTTCTTTCCTAGCCCGCGCTTGCAGCTGCTGTGGCTAACTCAACGGCTAGAAGGTATCACTTATGTAGTGAATAAGAGTTCAAAGTTCATACCATTCGAAACCAAAGCTCACGCTGAGGTTGGCTTAGTTCTGTAGTTGACATGTTAGTCCTTTTTACGCAGAGGCTGCAGACCTCACGTACTTGGAACAGGAGGTTATATTGTTGACAAGGCTTTATATAGGAAGGGAGAGGAGGGCGTGTTTGAAAAGTTTTATAACCCATGTCCCTTCACAGGGGCAGGCCACTGATTGAGCTGAGCCCTAACCGTATGAAAACCCAAATCTCTCATTTGGAAGCTAAAATTACATTTCATATCTTCAACAATAATTTTATATTCAAACGTTTAAATTGAACAACAGTTCCCTGTGAATCCAATAACTACAATGTGCAGACTCTCCACTGTAGAGTTTATGTCATCTTATCATTGATGAGAATGTCTCAGATGACAACCGAACTGGCATCATATTCATTAAGTACCACCGCATATGTTCAATTGGTCGGATTACCAGAATGTAGTTCATTTCCCCCACCTTCTGATGTTCCCAGAATCTCTATGTTAACCAAGGGGTTTTCAAATGTCACATCAGTAGGGTAGAGAGAGGAAACAGGGGGGAAGAGGTATTTATGACTGTCATAAATCTACCCCCCAGGCCAACATCATGACACTACCCCATACCTGGGTACCAGTCTGTTTCTGCTTCATCCATTATGCATTATCTTGTTTCCTGTGGCCTGGTGCAGTCACAATAACCTGGAGCTGAACACTCTCAAAACTGTGAAGGTGATTGACTTCAGGAAACGTCCCTCACGACATCTCCCCCTTGAAATCAATGGCACAGCTGTAAGCATTGCGAGACATTTGAATTTGAATTCCTGGGGACCATCATCTCCCACAACCTCAAGTGGGAGGATAACTTCACAGCCATCAAGAAGGTACACCAGTGGATGTACTTGCATGAACACAGAAATTGGTTATTATAAAAGCATAAACAGAACACAGAAATTCTTTATTAGAAAAGCACAAACGTAAAAATGTCCATTACATTCCATCCTCTTATCAGTTGTAGTTTCCGGCGCCGACTGAGATGGCCGCCTCGCTTCGCGTTCCTAGGAAACTATGCAGTATTTTTTAATGTATTAAAACCTCTTAAGTCTACCCCTTACTTTTTTGAACATTCAACATTTCAGCGTCCTGCTACTCATGCCAGGAATATAGTATATGCATACGATTAGTATGTGTGGATAGAAAACACTCTGACGTTTCTAAAACTGGTTAAATCACGGCTGTGACTATAACAGAACGTGCGTTTCGTCGAAAAGCCCAAGGAAGACTGATCACCAAAAAGTGGAAAATATATCAATGCGCCACTTGCATGTATTGTCTATGGCTCAGCAAATTAGATGGGGCCGAGATTGCAAGTCCTACAGCTTCCACACGATGTCGCCAGTCTTGTCAATTGCCTGGGGGTTGTTTCTTGGTCAAACGAGGAAGAGCGACCCCATTCCTTCCGGTCTCCGACAGGATGTTTTGGAAGAGAGATTTCCGACCATGATTTGAAGACGTGGAGCTATTGAATACACATCGCCCCGTGATCAATTTGATAGATTATTAACGTTTACTAATACCTAAGGTTGGATTACAAAAGTATTTCGAAGTGTTTTGTGAAAGTTTATCGTCGACTTTTTTAATAAAAAAAAAATGACCTTGCGTTTTAAAACGGTCTTTTTTTCTGGATCACACACTTTTCATAGATCGATATTTTGGGTATATATGGACCGATTTAATCGAAAAAAAGACCCAATAGTGATGTTTATGGGACATATAGGAGTGCCAACAAAGAAGCTCGTCAAAGGTAATGAATGTTTTATATTTTATTTCTGCGTTTTGTGTAGCGCCGGCTATGCTAATTATTTTGTTTACGTCCCCTTCAGGTATTTCGGGGTGTTGCATGCTATCAGATAATAGCTTCTCATGCTTTCGCTGAAAAGCATTTTAAAAATCTGACTTGTTGGCTAGATTCACAACGAGTGTAGCTTTAATTCAGTACCCTGCATGTGTGTTTTAATGAACGTTTGAGTTTTAACGAGTGCTATTAGCATTTAGCGTAGCACATTTGCATTTCCAGATGGGACACCTGCGTGTCGGGTGGGCTTAAGAGGTTAATTCTTACATTGTTACCCCAGGAAATCGTAAGTTTTATTACATACAGCTGGGAGGAACTATTGGATATAAGAGCAATGTAAACTTACCAACATTACGACCAGGAATACGACTTTCCCGAAGTGGATCCTCTGTTTGTTCCACCACCCAGGACAATGGATCGGATCACAGCCGGCGACCCAAAACAATGGCGCCGCAGAAGGGACAGACAGAGCGGTCCACAGACACCACATCGTGCATCGCTCCCGAGTATACTACTCGCCAATGTCCAGTCTCTTGACAACAAGGTAGACAAAATCCGAGCAAGGGTTGCCTTCCAGAGGGACATCAGAGATTGTAATGTTCTTTGTTTCCCAGAAAGATGGCTTACTCGGGATACATTATCAGAGTCGGTACAGCCACCTGGTTTCTTCACGCATTTCGCAGACAGAAACAAACATCTCTTTGGTAAGAAGAAGGGTGGGGGTGTATGCCTTATGATTAACGAGACGTGGTGTGATCATAACAAAATACAGGAACTCAAGTCCTTTTGTTCACCTGACCTAGAATTCCTTACAATCAAATGCCAACCGCATTATCTACCGAGAGAATTCTCTTCGATTACGATCACAGTCGTGTATATCCCCCCCAAGCAGTCACATCAACGGCCCTGAAAGAACTTCATTGGACTCTATCTAAACCACATATCCTGAGGCTGCATTTATTGTAGCTGGGGATTTTAACTTCTTGGATATAGAGGGCGTTATTTTCATTTTTGGATGAAAAACGTTCCTGTTTTAAACAAGATATTTTGTCACGAAAAGATGCTCGACTATGCATATAACTGACAGCTTTGGAAAGAAAACACTCTGACGTTTCCAAAACTGCAAAGATATTGTCTGTAAGTGCCACAGAACTGATGTTAACTTCTTGCGTCGAGCCAACCCGGATCCGGGATCATGACTACAGCCTCAAGTCCATTACCATAACGCAACGTTAACTATTCATGAAAATCGCAAATGAAATGATATCAATATGCTAGCTCTCAAGCTTAGCCTTTTGTTAACAACACTGTCATCTCAGATTTTCAAAAATATGCTTCTCAACCATAGCAAACTAGCATTTAGCATTTAGCGTTAGCATTTAGCATTAGCATTAGCAGGCAACATTTTCACAAAAACCAGCAAAAACATTCAATAAATCATTTACCTTTGAAGAACTTCAGATGTTTTCAATGAGGAGACTCTCAGTTAGATAGCAAATGTTCAGTTTTCCTGAAAGATTATTTGTGCAGGAGAAATCGGTCCGTTTTCTGCGTCATGTTTGGCTACAAAAAAAAAACGAAAATTCAGTTATAAAAACGCCGAACTTTTTCCAAAATAACTCCATAATATCGACTGAAACATGGCAAACGTTGTTTAGAATCAATCCTCACGGTGTTTTTCTACATATCTCTTCAATGATGTATCGTTCCTGGAAGTGTGCATCTCCCTCTGTATCGCATGGTAAAATGATTGCCACTGAGAATTGCGCACCAATTTAGACAAAGGACACCGGGCGGACACCTGGCAAATGTGGTCTCTTATGGCCAATCTTCCAATGATATGCCTACAAATACGTCACAATGCTGCAGACATCTTGGACGAACGGCAGAGAGCATAAGTTCGTTCACAGCACATTCAGCCATATAAGGAGACGATAGTAAAACAGAGCTTCAAAAATTCAGCTCATTTCCTGTTTGAGGTTTCATCTTGGTTTCGCCTGTAGCATCAGTTCTGGGGCACTCACAGATAATATCTTTGCAGTTTTGAAAACGTCAGAGTGTATTCTTTCCAAAGCTGCCAATTATATGCATAGTCGAGCATCATTTCGTGACAAAATATTGCGCTTAAAACGGGCACAAGCTAAGCTTGTGTTTGAATATATTTATTTAATTTCATTTGCGATTTTCATGAATAGGAAACGTTGCGTTATGGTGATGAGCTTGAGGCTATGATTACTCTCCCGGATACGGGATTTTTTGACGCTAGATGTTAACTTAGGGCTGCAATCCCGTTAACAGCAGAAATCTCATAACTAAAATTCCTCAAACATACATGTATCTTATACCGTTTTAAATGTAATCTTGTTCTTAATCCCACACAGTGTCCGATTTTAAATAGGCTTTACAGCGAAAGCACCACAAACGATTATGTTAGGTCACCACCAACTCACAGAATACTTTTTCTGTGGCGTCATTTTTCCAGCCAAAAAGAGGAGTCACAAAAAGCACAAATAGAGATAAAATGAATCACTAACCTTTGATGATCTTCATCAGATGACAATCATAGGACTTCATGTTACACAATACATGTATGTTTTGTTTGATAAAGTTCATATTTATATAAAAGAAATCTCAGTATACATTGGCGTGTTACGTTCACTAGTTCCAAAACTGTGATATTGCAGAGAGCCACATCATTTTACAGAAATACTCATTAGAAATGTTGATAAATAGACATGGAAATATAGAAATACCTCTCCTTAATGCAACCACTGTGTCAGATTTCAAAAAACCTTTACGGAAAAAGCATACCATGCATTAATCTGAGACGGCACTCAGAAAATAAATTATCCGCCATGTTGGAGTCAACAGAAATCAGAAATCACATTATAAATATTCCCTTACCTTTGATGATCTTCACCAGAATGCACTCCCAGGAATCCTAGTTCCACAATAAATGCTTGATTTGTTCGATAATGTCCATTATCCTTTCATCCAAGCTACTCAATACTGCCCCTGCAGCCATAATATGTTAATAAGGCTAATCTGAAAACAAGGCCCCCTAAATTTCTATCAGCATTAAGAATGTGCGACCCGGGCTGGCAAAACCCTGGATCAGTGTTACTCTAACTTTCGTGATGCATTAAAAGCCCTACCCCTCCCTCCTTTTGGAAAATCTGACCACGACTCCGTTTTGTTGCTCCCAGCCTATAGACAGAAACTAAAACAGGAAACGACCATGCTCAGGTCTATTCAACACTGGTCCGACCAATCGGATTCCACACTTCAAGATTGCTTCGATCACGTGGACTGGGATATGTTCCG
Organism: Oncorhynchus gorbuscha; assembly: GCF_021184085.1. Classification (NCBI taxonomy): domain Eukaryota; kingdom Metazoa; phylum Chordata; class Actinopteri; order Salmoniformes; family Salmonidae; genus Oncorhynchus; species Oncorhynchus gorbuscha. The sequence goes on from NC_060174.1 coordinate 76,361,951, forward strand.
CATAGCGTTGGACAATAACATTGATGAATATGCTGATTTGGTGAGTGAGTTTATTAGCAAGTGCATCGGTGATGTTGTACCCACAGCGACTATTTAAACCTTCCCCAACCAGAAACTGAAAGCGCGTACCACTGCTTTTAATCAGGGCAAGGCGACCGGAAACATGACCAAATACAAACAGTGTAGCTATTCCCTCCACAAGGCAATCAAACAAGCTAAGCGTAAGTATAGAGACAAAGTAGAGTCACAATTCAACGGCTCAGACACGAGAGGTATGTGGCAGGGTCTATAGTAAATCATGGACTACAAAAAGAAAACCAGCCCTGTCGCGGACCACAATGTCTTACTCCCAATAAGAGCAAGACGTCAGTGCCACCGACACGGTCTGCTACCAAAACCTGCAGGCTCTCCTTCACTGCAGCCAGCATGACCAAAACATTTAACCTCTCTGGGATCGTTCAGGACGTGAGCGTCCCACCTCTCAACAGCCAGTGAAACTGCAGGGCACCAAATTCAAAACAACAGAAATCCCATAATTAACATTCCTCAAACATGGAGGTATTTCACACCATTTAAACTTCTCGTTAATCAAACCACAGTGTTCAATTTCAAAAACGCTTTTCCGCGAAAGCACAACATGTTAGGTCAGCAACTAGTCACAGAAAGCATTCAGCCATTTTCCAACCAAAGAGAGGAGTCACAAAAAGCAGAAATAAAGATAAAATGAATCACTAACCTTTGATTATCTTCATCAGATGACACTCATAGGACTTCATGTTACACAATATATGTATATTTTGTTCGGTAAAGTTCATATTTATATCCATAAATCTGAGTTTACATTGGTGCGTTACGTTCAGTAGTTCCAAAAACATCCGGTGATTTTGCAGAGAGCCACATCAATTCACAGAAATACTCATAATAAACATTGATAAAAGATACAACTACTATGCACGGAATTATAGATACACTTTGTAGCGGTCTTCTTCCTCCTCTGACGAGGAGTAGTTGGAAGGATCGGAGGAACAATGCACAGCGTGGTAAGTGTTCATGATACTTTAAAATACAAAATAACAACGTGAAATAACAAAAACCGAAACAGTTCCGTGTGGAACACACAGACACAGAAAATAGGAAACAATCACCCAGAACTCAAGGGTGAAAACAGGCTACCTAAGTATGGTTCTCAATCAGGGACAACGATTGACAGCTGCCTCGGACTGAGAACCATACCAGGCCAAACACAGAAATCCCAAATCATCGAAAAAAGAACATAGACTGCCGACCCCAACTCAGGCCCTGACCATACTAAAACAAAGACAAAACAAAGGACCTAAGGTCAGAACGTGACACACTTCTCCTTAATGCAACCGCTGTCAGATTTTAAAAAAACTTCACAGAAAAAGCACACCATAATCTGAGTAGAGCGCTCAGAGCCCATACATATATCCTCCATGTTGTGGAGTCAACATTAGTCAGAATAGCATTATAAATATTCACTTGCCTTTGATGATCTTCATCAGAATGCACTCCCAGGAATCCCAGTTCCACAATAAATGTTTGTTTTGTTCGATGATGTCCATCATTTATGTCTAAATAGCTCTTTTTGTTAGCGCGTTCAGTCCAGTAATCCACATTCATGAGGTGCGTTCACTAGTTTCAGACGAAAAGTCCAAAAAGTTCCGTTACAGTCCAAAGAAACATGTCAAACGATAAATGGAATCAATCTTTAGGATGTTTTTAACATAAATCTACAATAATGTTCCAACCTGAAAATTCCTTTGTCTTCAGAAATGAAGCGGAACGCAGCTACCTTTCACGTGAGCGCTCGAGACTGAGCTTGTGGCCGCTGGCAGACCTCTGACTCAATCCCCTCTCATTCCCCACTCCTTTATAATAGAAGCATCAAACAACTTTCAAAAGACTGTTGACATCTAGTGGAAGCCGTAAGAAGTGCACAATGACCAATATCCCACTGTGTATTCGATAGGGGCTGAGTTAAAAAACTACAAAACTCAGATTTCCCAGGTTTTTGCCTGCCATATGAGTTCTGTTATACTCACAGACACCATTCAAACAGTTTTAGAAACCTCAGAGTGTTTTCTATCCAAATATACTAACTATGCATATGCATATTCTAGCTTTTATGGCTGAGTAGCAGGCAACTTAATTTGGGCACGCTTTTCATCCAAAATTCACAATACTGCCCCCTACCCCAAAGAAATTAAAGGTGTTAACCCTCGGCATCCCTAGCCGTGTCCCCAGAGCATGCGCAGACCAGCTGGCTGGTGTGTTTACGGACATATTCATTCAATCCTTATCCCAGTCTGCTGTTCTCACATGCTCTAAGATTGTTTCTGTACCCAAGGAAGCTAAGGCAACTGAGCTAAATGACTATCGCCCCGTAGCACTCACTTCCGTCATCATGAAGTGCTTACCTTTCTCAGAGGTCCCCAGCCGGCTTCTCGGGGGAGGAGAAGATGGAACTAATTGAGTTACAAAATAAACTGGATAATATATATAGATTAAAAGCAGAAGAAGCCTTTATTAGATCTAGGAAAAAATGGATTGAGGGAGAACAGAATTCATCCTATTTATGAGAGACTAGTCAAGGACCATATCCCCTCCACCCTACCTGACACCCTAGACCCACTCCAATTTGCTTACCGCCCCAATAGGTCCACAGAAGACGCAATCGCAATCACATTGCACACTGCCCTAACCCATCTGGACAAGAGGAGTACCTATGTAAGAATGCTGTTCATTGACTATAGCTCAGCATTTAACACTATAGTACCCCCTAACCTGTGCAACTGGGTCCTGGACTTCTTGACGGGCCTCCCCCAGGTGGTGAGGGTAGGAAACAACATTCCCTGTTCACCCATGACTGCGTGGCCATGCACGCCTCCAACTCAATCATCAAGTTTGCAGACGACACTACAGTGGTATGCATGATTAACAACAACGACGAGTCGGCCTACAGGGAGGAGGTGAGGGCCCTCAGAGTGTGATGTCAGCAAATTAACCTCACACTCAATGTCAACATAACAAAGGAGATGATTGTGGACTTGAGGGAGCAGCCCTCTATCCACATCGACTGGACAGTAGTGGAGAAGATGGGATGTTTTAAGTTCCTCGGCGTACACATCACGGACAAAATGAAATTGTCCACCCTCACAGAGAGCATGGTGAAGAAGGCGCAGCGGCGCCTTTTCAACCTAGGGAGGCTGAAGAAATTCGGCTTGTCACCAAAAACACTCACAAACTTGGTAAGGCAACTTCTTCGCCTACAACCATAAGGCTCTCCAGAGGGTAGTGAGGTCTGCACAACGCATCACCGGGGGCAAACTACCTGCGCTCCAGGACACCTACACCACCTGATGTCACAGGAAGGCCAAAAAGATCATCAAGGACAACAACCACCCGAGCCACTGCCTGTTCACCCCGCTATCATCCAGAAGGCGAGATCAGTACAGGTGCATCAAAGCAGGGACCGAGAGACTGAAAATCAGCTTCTATCGCAAGGGCATCAGATTGTTAAACAGCCATCACTGACACAGAGGCCGCTGCCAACATATAGACTCAAATCATTGGCCATTTTAATAAATGGATCCCTAATCACTTTAAATAATGCAACTTTAATAACATTTACATATCTTACATTACTCATATGTATATACTGTATTTTATATCATCTACTGCATCTTGCCTGTGACACTCAGTCATCACACATCCATTTGTACATATTCTTATTCCATTCCTTTATGTTATTTATTTATCCATTGTTTTAGCAGGTAAGTTGACTGAGAACACATTCTCATTAACAGCAACAACCTGGGGAATAGTTACAGGGGAGAGGAGGGGGATGAATGAGACAATTGTAAACTGGGGATTCTTAGGTGACCATGATGGTTTGAGGGCCAGATTGGGAAATTAGCCAGGACACCAGGGTTAACACCCCTACTCTTACAATATGTGCCATGGGAACATGGGATCCCATTTAACATCCCATCCAAAAGAAAGCACCCTACACAGGGCAGTGTCCCCAATCACTGCCCTAGGGTATTGGGATAAAAATTTAGACCAGAGGAAAGAGGGCCTCCAACACCACTTCCAGGAAGGAACTGGTCTCCCATCCAGGGACTGACCAAGACCAACCCTGCTTAGCTTCAGAAGCAAACCAGCAGTGGTATGCAGGGTGGTTTCCTGCTGGCATTTACATTTGTGTGTATTACATTTTTTACATTTTACATTTAAGTCATTTAGCAGACGCTCTCATCCAGAGCGACTTACAAATTGGTGCATTCACCTTATGACATCCAGTGGAACAGTCACTTTACAATAGTGCATCTAAATCTTAAAGGGGGGTGAGAGGGATTACTTATCCTATCCTAGGTATTCCTTAAAGAGGTGGGGTTTCAGGTGTCTCCGGAAGGTGGTGATTGACTCCGCTGTCCTGGCGTCGTGAGGGAGTTTGTTCCACCATTGGGGGGCCAGAGCAGCGAACAGTTATTGTGGAATTGTTAGGTTACTTAGATATTACTGCACTGTCAGAACTAGAAGTACAAGCATTTCGCTACACTTGCATTTACATCTGCTAACCATGTGCATGTGATTTGATTTATTATAAAATGTGATTTGATTTATTATAGTAATTAATGTAGTGTTTGTGCAAACTGTAGTATACTGCAGTATTTATCTGTAGTGTTTTTTTTTTCAGACTTTAAACAGCCATCACTAACATTGAGTGGCAGCTGCCAACATACTGACTCAAACATACTGACTCACTTGAATGAACACAGAAATGGGTTATTAGAAAAGCACAAACAGAACACAGAAATGTTTTTTTAGAAAAGCACAAATGTAAAAACTTTAATCATATATCCAAATCACACACTTATCAAGAGAGCATCCCTGGTTATCCCTACTGCCTCTGATCTGTTGCACTCACTAAACACAAATGCTTCCTTTGTAAATTATTAAGGTATCTGTGCTTTTACTCAGGTATAACAATCGAGTAATTTTTCCACCACTGGCCTGAACTATCATCTTTGAACTGCATATTGCTCTTTGCACTCTCTGCACATACTCGTATGCACCTAACACTTTACATATACAGTCAGGTCCATAATTATTGGCACCCTGGATAAAGATGAGCAAATCAAGACTGTATAAAATAAACAATACAAATACAAATGGTGAAATTATATTATTTTACATTAATAACATTTGTCAGACGAAGAGATTTTGTGTAACAAGTAATAAAAATAAATCGAAAAAAAAGATAGGTGTCAACATTTATGAATTTTTCAATACTCTGGCACCCTCCCGTTGCAAAGATAACAACACTGAACACATTGCGAGGGATCTTAGACCATTCCTCTATACAGAATCTTTATAGATCCTTGATACCCTTCATTTGTGCTTATGGACTATGCTCTTTAATTCAAACCACAGGTTTTCAATGGGGTTCAAGCCTGGAGACTGAGATGTTCATTGCAAAATGTTTATTTTGTTTATTTTGTGGTCAAATAACTATTTATTAACGATGCCGTTGACTTTAACAAGGGCCACAGGACGAGTGGAATCAAAACAGCCTCATAACATCAAATATCCACCAGCATATTTTACCGTAGGTGTGAGATATTTTTCTGCATATGCTTCTGTTTTTCAATGCCAAACCCACCATTGGTGTACGTGGCCGAAGATATCTATTTTCATGTGATCTGACTAGCACTGCCTGGAGTTTGATTAACAGCAATGGCACATGGCTTGGAATCGCACATGACATGGAAATAGAGCTCTTTGGCAACGTACACCAATGGTGGGTTCGGCATAAAACAATTGGATGCATATGCAGTAAAGAACCTCATACCTACTGTAAAATATGATGGTGGAATATTGATGTCTTTTTTATATGTTATTTTTCTCAGAGCAGTTGTATTTTTTTTGCATACAGTATACTTCACTATTTGTATTATTTATTTAATACAGTCTTTTTAGCTTTTTTGCTTTTTCAAGGGTGCCAATAATTTTGGATATGCCTGTATACAGCGCCTTCAGAAAGTATTCAGACCTCTTGACTTTTTCCACATTTTGTTACATTGAAGCCTTATTCTAAAATGGATAAAATAAAAACAATTATTCAGAAATCTACACACAATACCCCATAATGACAAAATTAAAAATGGTATTTAGAAATGTTAGAAAATGTATTCAAAACTAAAAATCCTATAAATACCTTATTTACATAACTATTCAGACCCTTTGCTATGAGACTAGAAATTGAGCTCAGATGCATCCTGTTTCCATTGATCATCTTTGATATGTTTTTACAACTTGATTGGAGTCCACCTGTGCTAAATTCAATTGATTAAACATAATTTGGAAGTGCACACACCTGTCTATATAAGGTCCCACATCTGACAGTGCATGTCAGAGCAAAAACCAAGCCAGGAGGTCGAAGGAATTGTCCGTAGAGCTCCGAGACAGGATTGTGTGGAGGCACAGATCTGGGGAAGGCTACCAAAACATTTCTGCAGCATTGAAGGTCCACAAGAACACAGCGGCCTCCATCATTCTTAAATGGAAGCATTTCTGAACCACCAAGACTCTTCCTAGAGCTGGCCACTCGGCCAAATTGACCAATCAGGGGAGAAGGCCCTTGATCAGGGAGGTGACCAAGAACCCGATGGTCGCTCTGACAGAGCTCTAGAGTTCATCTGTGGAGATGTGAGAACCTTCCAGAAGGACAACAATATCTGCAGCACTCCACCATTCAGGCCTTTATGGTAGAGTGGCCAAATGGAAGACACTCCTCAATAAAAGGCATATGACAGCCTGCTTGGAGAAAAGCACCTAAAGACTCTCAGACCATGAGAAGCAAGATTCTCTGGTCTGATGAAACGAAGATTGAACTCTTTGGCCATCTGGAGGAAACCTGGCACCATCCCTATGGTGAAGCATGGTGGTGGCAGGATGTTTTCAGCAGCAGGGACTGGGAGACTAGGATCGAGGCAAAGATGAACGGAGCAAAGTATAAAAAGATCCTTGATGAACACCTGCTCCAGAGTGCTTAGGACCTCAGACTGGGGGGAAGGTTCATCTTCCAAAAGGACAACGACACTAAGTAGACAGCCAAGACAACCCAGTGGCTTCGGGACAAGTCTCTGAATGTCATTGAGTGGCCCAGCCAGAGCCTGGACTTGAACCCGATCGAACATCTCTGGAGAAACCTGAAAATATATGAAATAGAATTAAAGAATTAATTAAAGAATTAAGAGAATAGCTGTGCAGAGCTTGAGAGGATCTGCAGAGAAGAATGGGAGAAACTCCCCAAATACAGGCGTGCGAAGCTTGTAGCGTCATACCTAAGAAGACTCGAGGTTGTAATCGCTGCCAAAGGTGTTTCAACAAAGTACTGTAAATGTAAAATTTCAGTTGTGTTATTTTAAAAAATTAGCAAAAATTTGTAAAAAACAGATTTAGCTTTGTCATTAGGGGGTAATACGTCCAGATTGATGAGGAAAAAACAATGTAATACATTTTAGAATAAGGCTGTAACCTAACAAAATGTGGAAAAAGCTAAAGGGTCTGAATACTTTCCGAATACACTATACTGGCACTAGGCCAGCGTGTTAATGTTGAACCCTGGCATGTTAGGGTTATAGACTGTAGGTGAGTTACTGAACCTGAGAGATGAGACAAATTTAGAGCCTGTTGCTTGGCAACGCTTTCCCCACAGAGTACTGTGACCGAACCTACGGTACATACCCCAGCATTAGAGATACCATCCCTAACCTAATAAAAGGTGGTGGTGTTGCTTTTTCTGGCTGGTGTTTCAGATAGGGTGAACTGGACACAGATTAATCTAGTGAATAACTTCGCACTCTCTCTCTGTCAATGGTATGAGATGTTAGAATAAAGCCTGTATGTTTATGTAGCAGGGGCCGTTTATTAAATTAAGTGAGTGGCGTCTATGTATACACATTTTCCATTAGCCATTTAAATTTTCTTTAACTTTGACTAAGTCATTCCAGTTTCACATGAAATTGGTGGCAGTGTCGGGATTGGATTATAATATCATACATTTTTTGATTGATTGGAACTGTATCTTATGTGTTTTTCTATTAATTCTCTTCTCTCTTTCAGGTCTCTCCGCCCCTCAGATGGAGAACCATACATACAATGAGCTTGTTCTCCTCCTAGAGGGGTTAAACGTCACCCACCAGTCTTCCTACCCTGCCTTCATCATCCTCCTTGTTATCTACATCTTCACAATGGTGGCCAACATCAGCCTCGCAGTGGTGATCTGCATGGAGAGGAGCCTTCACCAGCCCATGTACATCCTCCTTTGCAACATGTCTTTCAACGATGCTCTCAGTATCACCACCTTCATACCTCGAGTGCTGAGTGATATTTTCAAAGCAAGTGGAGAAAGATATATTACCTATGTTGAGTGTGCCATACAAGCGTTCTGCGGTCACATGTTTGCTGCGACCGGACATACAATACTAATGATCATGGCTTTTGACAGGTATATGGCCATCTGCAACCCTTTGCGATATGCCTCCATCATGAACAACAAAATGCTGGTAAAACTGTGTGTGTTTGCCTGGGGTGTGGCATTTCTCATTGTGGCGGTCCTTATAGGTCTCTCTGTCCGCTTATCACGCTGCCGGTCAAAGGTTTTCAACCCTTTCTGCGACAACGCTTCGTTGTTCAAGCTCTCCTGTGAGAGTGTGTTTATAAATGACATATACGGACTCTTTTTCACTGCGCTCCTTTTTATCGCCTCCATCGGGACTGTGGCTCTGACATACATTAGGATCACCATGGTGTGTGTGAGGAGTAAGAGCAAGTCGTTGAACAGCAAAGCCCTGAACACTTGCTTCACACACCTGGCTGTATACCTCATTATGCTGATGACAGGTTTCATCATTGTCTTTCTTCATCGGTACCCACAGTGGTCGAATCACAGGAAACTGGCATCCATTATATTTTCTCTGGTTGCTCCTTGTCTTAACCCAATTATCTATGGGCTTCAGTCCAAAGAGATTTACAAAGTGGTAAAGAAAATGTTCCAGTCCAAGATTATGTCTCTTCGATTGTAATATACTTTTTAATGTGTAAAAGTGAATAAAAAGTGTTTGTCCCTATTGAAATGCACCACTAGTAATGCTGTCTTTGTAAACTAGGGTCAATGTTAATAAGGATCACCTTTTTTTCTATTTTTTAAAATGACATACCCAAATCTAACTGCCTGTAGCTCAGGACCTGAAGCAAGGATATGCATATTCCTGATACCATTTGAAAGGAAACACTTTGAAGTTTGTGGAAATGTGAATTAATGTAGGAGAATATATCACATTAGATCTGGTAAAAGAAAATACAAACAAAAAAACATGAATTAGTTTAATACATTTTTTGTTATATCATTTTTGAAATGCAAGAGAAAGGCCATAATAAAAAAATTCAGTTTAGACGCAATTTAGATTTTGGCCACTAGATGTCAGCAGTGTATATGTAAAGTTTCAGACTGATCCAGTGAAGCGTTGCAATACATCAGAAAATGTTGTATCAAGCCGAATTGGTCAATTGATACATTTCCAAGTACATAACTATAGAGAACATACAAAAATGATATGGTAATAAAACATTTTCCGTTTACACACTCCCAGGAAGGTTCTACATGATGGAAAATTAGCTTCCTACAGAAAAGACACTAATCTTCACATGGTGTGGGGCCAGAAACAGCAGGGGTGTTACATCTGCTCCTGCCACGCCCTCTACTTCTCATCCTGGACCCCCCTAACCTGCCACCACTCCCCCAGTGCACTCTCTCTCTCTCTCTCTCTCTCTCTCTCTCTCTCTCTCTCTCTCTCTCTCTCTCTCTCTCTCTCTCTCTCTCTCTCTCTCTCTCTCTCTCTCTCTCTCTCTCTCTCTCTCTATGTGATTGTGTGAGTGGAGACAGGTGTGCTGGAAGCAGAGCAGATTCCCACCAGCTGCAACCTGTTCCATAATCAAGAACCCTACAAACTAGCCTCTACTCAGTCATTCTGCATTTCTAGCTGTTTGTTCCTGCATAGATTTTGTTATCTTGTTGTGCCTGTTTTCCCTGAACTCACATACAGGCCCATCTACTCTGACTCTGGTACCTGTCTCCAGTCCCTCGTCTCCTCAGTCCTGCTTTTCTGCCCTGGATCCCCGCTACTGGGATTAGGGTCTCTCGACTGCTTCATTGGATTCCGTTCCAGACCTGCTTACCCGGTTCCTAATCTCCTTGCCCTCAGCCTCAGTTCGGATTCCCTACTACCTGCCCTAGATTCTCCTGGACTGCACCCCATCTCCTCTCCCGCTTTTCAATAAATACATTGGTTACCTATCCTTGTCTCCTCGTCTGAGTCTGCATTTGGGTTCACCTTCTCCGCACGCGTAACAAGGGGTTCAAACTTTAAAACCCAGTTCCTACATTTGAATATAAACATTTATTTGATCAAAAAAAACTATGCTACATTTTATCTCTGGAACACCCAGAATGACCAATCATAGCAAGATTATTGAATGAGAGTACATTATTTACCTTCAGAGGTGAATGTATCAAACCAGTTGCCGTGATAAACATGTTTTGTTGTTGTGCACTCTCCTCAAACAATAGCATGGAATGTTTTCACTGTAATTGTCACACCAGCCTTCACTTTGGCTTCCCTCCCTGTCCAGCTCAGGTGTTCGGGGTCGCCGGCCTTCTAGCTGCTGCCGAACCTACTGCTGGCAAACGCCCTTTACTCATCAATCCCGGACTCTCGTCATCATTACACACACCTGGTTACATCCCCCACTCTATCACTGTATATGTATACATACTCCCTCTGCCATTTTACTTTGTTGGTCATTCTAAATGTTACTTGAATTCCTGAGAGGAACCTCTCCTACTATTTCCCGTGCACTGTATATTTTACACTTTGTGTTCGCCCTGTGCCTTTTTGTTCATGAAGATATATTTTGAGCACAACAGCGTTTGGGTTATGTCCCTCTTTGATCTCTGGTGCTTAAGAAATTCAGAAGTTCTAAACCTGCGACTACGACCTGCCTACTCCTCTCTACACCAGTGACAGTAATAGCTACTGTAAATCGGACAGTGCAGTTAGATTAACAAGAATTTAAGCTTTCTGCCATATAAGACATGTCTATGTCCTGGGAAATGTTCTTGTTATTTACAACGTCAAGCTAATCACATTAGCGCACGTTAGCTCAACTATCCCGGTGGAGGAACACCGATCCCATAGAGGTTTTAACAAGGGTTAGCAAATTAAATCTGTCAAAGTAGCAGTGGGATTTGCTGAGGCCAAATGTTCTTCTCCTTGCCATTAACACTAATATATCAATTCAGCCTGCCCACAACCTCACTCCTGTATATTGATATATACACTTTGACAAATCCAATCAGTAGTCGGAGTAGAATCATCATTGGAAGAGAGCTGAAAAGCATAGGCGCATTGGCATATAAGTGATATTCTAGACAGATTTTCAATCCACTGCATGAGCTACTTAGTTCATAGAACTGCGGTTAGTACAATGCCTTCTGAAAGTATTCACACCACGTTTTCCAAATTTTGTTTTGTTACAGCCTGAATTAAAAATGTACGGACATATTCAATCAATCCCTATACCAGTCTGCTGTTCCCACATGCTTCAAGAGGGCCACCATTGTTCCTGTTCCCAAGAAAGCTAAGGTAACTGAGCTAAACGACTACCGCCCCGTAGCACTCACTTCCGTCATCATGAAGTGCTTTGAGAGACTAGTCAAGAGACCCTGGGTCTCGACCCCACCCTGTGCAACTGGGTACTGGACTTCCTGACGGGCCGCCCCCAGGTTTTGAGGGTAGGCAACAACATCTCCTCCCCGCTGATCCTCAACACGGGGGCCCCACAAGGGTGCGTTCTGAGCCCTCTCCTGTACTCCCTGTTCACCCACGACTGTGTGGCCACGCACACCTCCAACTCAATCATCAAGTTTGCGGACGACACAACAGTGGTAGGCTTGATTACCAACAACGACGAGACGGCCTACAGGGAGGAGGTGAGGGCCCTCAGAGTGTGGTGTCAGGAAAATAACCACACACTCAACGTCAACAAAACTAAGGAGATGATTGTGGACTTCAGGAAACAGCAGAGGGAACACCCCCCTATCCACATCGATGGAACAGTAGTGGAGAGGGTAGCTAGTTTTAAGTTCCTCGGCATACACATCACAGACAAACTGAATTGGTCCACTCACACTGACAGCGTCGTGAAGAAGGCGCAGCAGCGCCTATTCAATCTCAGGAGGCTGAAGAAATTCGGCTTGTCACCAAAAGCACTCACAAACTTCTACAGATGCACAATCGAGAGCATCCTGGCGGGCTGTATCACCGCCTGGTACGGCAACTGCTCCGCCCTCAACCGTAAGGCTCTCCAGAGGGTAGTGAGGACTGCACAACGCATCACCGGGGGCAAACTACCTGCCCTCCAGGACACCTACACCACCCGTTGTTACAGGAAGGCCATAAAGATCATCAAGGACATCAACCACCCGAACCACTGCCTGTTCACCCCGCTATCATCCAGAAGGCGAGGTCAGTACAGGTGCATCAAAGCTGGGACCGAGAGACTGAAAAACAGCTTCTATCTCAAGGCCATCAGACTGTTAAACAGCCACCACTAACATTGAGTGGCTGCTGCCAACACACTGTCATTGACACTGACCCAACTCCAGCCATTTTAATAATGGGAATTGATGGGAAATGATGTAAATATATCACTAGCCACTTTAAACAATGCTACCTTATATAATGTTACTTACCCTACATTATTCATCTCATATGCATATGTATATACTGTACTCTACATCATCGACTGCATCCTTATGTAACACATGTATCACTAGCCACTTTAACTATGCCACTTTGTTTACTTTGTCTACACACTCATCTCATATGTATATACTGTACTCGATACCATCTACTGTATGCTGCTCTGTACCATCACTCATTCATATATCCTTATGTACATGTTCCTTATCCCCTTACACTGTGTATAAGACAGTAGTTTTGGAATTGTTAGTTAGATTACTTGTTGGTTATCACTGCATTGTCGGAACTAGAAGCACAAGCATTTCGCTACACTCGCATTTAACATCTGCTAACCATGTGTATGTGACAAATAAAATTTGATTTGATTTGATGCTCTCAGGCTCTCCAGTACGCCTTCACGGTCCGCTCCATCCTGTGCCACCTTCACACACCAGTCCTCCGGTGGCAGCTCCCCGCACCAGGCTTCCTGTGCGTGTCCTCGGTCCAGTGCCACCAGTGCCAGCACCACGCACCAGGCCTTCAGTGCGCCTCGCCTGTTTAGCGCAGCCAGAGCCTTCCTCCTCTACAGCGCTGCCGGAGCCTCCCGCCTGTTTAGCGCAGCCAGAGCCTTCCTCCTCTCCAGCGCTGCTGGAGTCTCCCGCCTGTTTAGCGCAGCCAGAGCCTTCCTCCTCTACAGCGCTGCCGGAGCCTCCTGCCTGTTCAGCGCAGCCAGAGCCTTCCTCCTCTACAGCGCTGCTGGAGTCTCCCGCCTGTTTAGCGCAGCCAGAGCCTTCCTCCTCTACAGCGCTGCCGGAGCCTCCTGCCTGTTCAGCGCAGCCAGAGCCTTCCTCCTCTACAGCGCTGCTGGAGTCTCCCGCCTGTTTAGCGCAGCCAGAGCCTTCCTCCTCTCCTGTGCTGCCGGAGTCTCCCACCTGTTCAGCGCTGCCAGAGCCTTCCTCATCTACAGCGCTGCCTGCATGGAGCAGCCTGAGCTACTACTGCATAGAGCAGCCAGAGCTGCCAGTCTGCATGGAGCAGCCAGAGCTGCCAGTCTGCATGGAGCAGCCAGAGCAGCTAGATCCGCCAGTCAGCCAGACTATTCCAGATCTGCCAGTCATCCAGACTCTTCCAGATCTGCCAGTCATCCAGACTCTTCCAGATCTGCCAGTCAACCAGACTCTTCCAGATCTGCCAGTCAACCAGACACTTCCAGATCTGCCAGCCAGCCAGGATCTGCCAGAACCACCAGCTAGCCAGGATCTGCCAGAGCCTACTACCTGCCTGAGATTCCTCTCAGTACTGGGCTTCCTCTCAGTACTGGGCTTCCTCTCAGTACTGGGCTTCCTCTCAGTACTGGGCTTCCTCTCAGTGCTGAGCTACCCCTCAGTCCCGAGCTTCCTCTCAATCCCGAGCTTCCCCTCAGTCCCGAGCTTCCACCTCAGTCCCGAGCTGCCCCTCAGTCCAGTGGGGTCCTTGGTGAAGGTTATTAGGCCAAGGTCGGTGGCGAGGGTCGCCAATCAAAGGACGCATTACAGGGGGACTAAGACTTGGTTGGAGTGGGGTCCACGTCCCGAGCCGGAGCCGCCACCGTGGACAGACGCCCACCCGGACCCTCCCCTATGGGTTTAGGTGTGCACCTTGGGGGGGTTCTGTCACGCCTTGGTCTTAGTATTTTGTGTTTTCTTTATTTATTTGGTCAGGCCAGGGTGTGACATGGGTTTATTTTGTGGTGTGTTTTTGTATTGGGGTTTTAGTGAGTATTGGGATTGTGGCTGAGTAGGGTTGTCTAGGAAAGTCTATGGTTGCCTGAGGCGGTTCTTAATCAGAGGCAGGTGATTTTCGTTGTCTCTGATTGGGAACCATATTTAGGCAGCCATATTCTTTGAGTGTTTCGTGGGTGATTGTTCCTGTGTTAGTGTTCACCAGATAGGCTGTATAGGTTTTCAGGTTCCATTTGTTGTTTTTGTTTGTTCGTGTTTTCATTTATTAAAGATGTATCTAACTAACCACGCTGCATTTTGGTCCGACTCTCCTTCGACGCAAGAAAACCGTTCCAGTTTTTCAATATTTTTTACAAATGAAAAAGTGAAATGTCTTGAGTCAATAAGTATTCAACCCATTTGTTATTGCAAGCCTAAATAAGTTCAGGAGTAAACATTTGGTCTCACTCTGTGTGCAATAATACTGTTTAACATGATTTTTTAATGACAACCTCATCTTTGTACCCCACACATATAATCATCTGTAAGGTCCCTCAGTCGAGCAGTGAATTTCAAACACAGATTCAACCACAAAGACCAGGGAGGTTTTCCAATGCTCTGCAAAGACTGGCACCTATTGGCAGATTGGTTAAAAAAAGCAGACACTGAATATCCCTTTGAGCATGGTGATGTTATTAATTAATTACTTAAATCAGCTTGAAAATGGCTGTCTAGCAGTGATCAACAACCAACTTGACAGAGCTTGAGGAGTTTAAAAATAATCGGCAAATATTATACAATCAAAGTGTGCAAAGCTCTAGGAGATTTACCCCAAAAGGCTCACAGCTGTAATCGCTACCAAAGGTGATTCTAACATGTATTGACTCAGGGGGTTGAATCCTCTGTGGAGATGGGAGATGGGAATCAAATGAAGATATCTTACAGTTTAATTTTCGTTAATAAAAAAAGACAATTCAATTTTAATCCCAATTTGTAACACAACAAAATTTGGAAAAAGTCAATGGGTATGAATACTGTATATGTCTATGTTTGGTTCAGATTTTGTCAAGTCTGGACAGGCCTTGATTTCAACATCCACAGACTTCAGGTCCGATCCAGCTTACATTTGACCCCAACATAGACGTCTATACAGTGCCTACAGAAAGTATTCATACCACTGGAGTTATTTCACATTTTGTTGTGTTACAGCCTGAATCTACACAATACCCGATAATGACAAAGTGAAAACATGTTTTTCGAAATTTCTGGAAGTTATTTGAAAATGAAATACAGAAATATCTAATTTAGATAAGCATTCAAACCCAATACTTTGCAGAAGCACCAGAGGCAGTGATTACCTCGATTACCACGACACCGGTGCCCCCGCACATTGACTCTGTATCATTACCCACTGTATATAGCCCTGCTATTGTTATTTACTGCTGCTCTTTAATTATTTGTTCTTATCTCTTACTTTTTGGGGGGTATTTTCTTAAAACTGCATTGGAGGTTAAGGGCTTGTAAGTCACCATTTCACTGTAAGGTCTACACCAGTTGTATTCGGCACACATGACAAATATAATTTGATTTGATTACAGCTGTGAGTCTATCCGGGTAAGTCTCTAAGAGCTTTCCCCACCTGGATTGTGCAATATTTGCACATTATTATTTTCAAGTCTTCAAGCTCTGTCAAATTGGTTGTTGATTATTGCTAGACAACCTTTTCAAATCTTGCCATAGATTTTCAAGTAGATTTAAGTCAAAATGGTAACTCTTCCACTCAGGAACATTCACTGTCTTCTTGGTAAGAAACTCCAGTGTAGATTTGGCCTTGTGTTTTAGGTTATGATCCTGCTGAAAGGTGCATTCATCTCTGTGTCTGGTGGAAAGAAGACTGAACCAGGTTTTCCTCTATGAATTTGCCTGTGCTTAGCTCCATTCCATTTATTTTTCATCCTGAAAAACTCCTCAGTCCTTAACGATGACAAATATAACATAATAAATAAAATAAATAAATAAAAAACATAATATGATGCAGCCACCACTATGCTTGGAAATATGGAGAGTGGTACTCAGTAATGTGTTGATTGGATTTGCCCCAAACATAACACATGGAATTTAGGACAAAAAGTTCCTTGCTTTGTCACATTTTTTGCAGTATTACTTTTGTGCCTTGTTGAAAACAGGATGCATATTTTGGAATATTTGTATTCTGTACAGGCTTCATTCTTTTCACTCTGTCAATTCGGTTAGTATTGTGGAGCAGCTACAATATTGTTGATCATCCTCAGTTTTGTCCTATCACAGATATTGTACTCAAAATCTGTTTTTGAGTCATCATTGGTCTCATGCTGAAATCCCTGAGTGGTGTCCTTCCTCTCCGGCAACTGAGTTATAAAGGAGACCTATATCTTTGGAGTGACTGGGTGTATTAATACACCAAAGTGTAATTAATAACTTCACCATGCTCAAAGTAATATTCAATGTCTGCTTTTAATTTTTTTTTGTCATCTAGCAATAGGTGCCCTTCTTCGCATGGCATTGGAAAACCTCCCTGGTCGTTGTGGTTGAATCTGTGTTTGAAATCCACTACTTGACTGAGGGACCTTACAGGTAATTGTATGTGTGAGGTAAAGAGGTGAGGTACAGTGCATTCGGAAAGTATTCAGACCCCTCCCTTTTTCCACATTTTGTTACGTTACAGCCTTATTCTAAAATGGATTTAATACAAAATGTTATTCATCAATCTACACACAATACCCCATAATGACAAAGCGAAAACAGGTTTTTAGATTTTTTTGCAAACGAATAAAAAAAACACAAAAACACAAAGACATGAGGGGGAACAGAAAAACTGCTACAGAGAACTGAGGACCTAAGACTGGGGCGAAGGTTCACCTTCCAGCAAGACAACAACCCTAAACACACAGCCAAGTCTCTGAATGTCCTTGAAAATTGCATGTTTTAGTTTATGTTTTGCCATTGGTGGAGAATCAGGTACTGTCTACTAATGTGGCCAGCTTTTGGGGAGTAAGAAGTAATTTATAAATGTTTATAAAGTGTATATAGTGCACACTTTAGATTAGGATCTGCAAAATAGTTTGCCAATCCCATAATGTCCACACCCCCGCAGAAATTGAATTGACATAATAATAATATAAAATCATTTTTTTTGTCACACGTGCCGAATACAGCAGGTATTACAGTGAAATGCTTACCTACAAGCCCTTAACCAAAAATCCTTTTTATTTTTATTTTTTTAAATTTTTATTTCACCTTTATTTAACCAAGTAGGCAAGTTGAGAACAAGTTCTCATTTACAATTGCGACCTGGCCAAGATAAAGCAAAGCAGTTCGACAGATACAACGACACAGAGTTACACATGGAGTAAAACAAACATACAGTCAATAATACAGTATAAACAAGTCTATATACAATGTGAGCAAATGAGGTGAGAAGGGAGGTAAAGGCAAAAAAGGCCATGGTGGCAAAGTAATATAATATAGTAATATATAGTAATATATGCCATTTAGCAGACGCTTTTATCCAAAGCGACTTACAGTCATGTGTGCATACATTCTATGTATGGGTGGTCCCGGGGATCGAACCCACTACCCTGGCGTTACAAGCGCCATGCTCTACCAACTGAGCTACAGAGGGACCACTATAGCAAGTAAAACACTGGAATGGTAGTTTTGCAATGGAAGAATGTGCAAAGTAGACATAATAATAATGGGGTGCAAAGGAGCAAAAATAAATAAATTAATTAAATACAGTTGGGAAAGAGGTAGTTGTTTGGGCTAAATTATAGGTGGGCTATGTACAGGTGCAGTAATCTGTAAGATGCTCTGACAGTTGGTGCTTAAAGCTAGTGAGGGAGATAAGTGTTTCCAGTTTCAGAGATTTTTGCAGTTCGTTCCAGTCACTGGCAGCAGAGAACTGGAAGGAAGTTAAATGTAGGTAGAGTATCTCCATAAAAATCTGTCAGTTAAAGCTAGAGACATCAGTTGTTTTGCATTGGCTGCACCTCAATCCACTGCATCCACCTACTGTATGTTGCACATCCGTATCTGTGGTGAAAGTTGACAGAGCTAGGAGCGGTGTTTCTTAGACCATCAGACAACCCAAAAATCTTTCTTCTCACAAAATAATTTATAGCATCCGAATGGTTTGACCTACAAGCTATTATGACCCTCTATGGAACGACGAAACTCTCACAAAAACGATGGTGTTCTCCGTTTTGCTCTACAACCCCGCACGCATCTTGGACTCGTCTGAAGTTATACAGCTAATCTGCCAACTTCTGTCTGTAGTGTCCGAACAGTTTAGGCTACACACTAATGACCCCTTTGTGGAAAGGTGAGACTCTCACAAACACGTACGTGTAGGTTTTGCTCTAGGATGCCCTGTAACATCGTTGGTCTGTTGAATGAAGAGAGTCAGACCGAAATGCAGCGTGTAGGTTACTCATGACTTTAATGAAATATGTTGCGGTACATGAAATAACTGATAATACGAAAACAACAAACGAGTGAAACTAATTACAGCCTATCTGGTGATTACTACACAGAGACAGGTGCAAACACCCACAAAATACAACGCGAACTCAGGCTGCCTAAATACGGTTCCCAATCAGAGACAACGATAAGCAGCTGACTCCAATTGAGAATCGCCTCAGGCAGCCAAGCCTAACTAGACACACCCCTAATCATACACAATCCCAATACTACAAACCCCAATACAAAAACACAACATATAAACCCATGTCACACCCTGGCTTACCCAAACATATACCAAAACACAAAGTATAATGACCAGGGCGTGACATGCCCACAGGTCTCACAAGACTTGTCCAAAGGTTCCCCGGTACCAGTTGATTTAAAAAAATGGAAGTATACTGTATATGGAGACAGCTTAGTACCAGAAATGAGGGGTTACATACATGTAGAAAAAAAATAGTTTCCTGATATTTCATGTATCTCTCAGATATAGGACAGACACCTCAGAACAAACTTCCTTTCGATTTTTGAGGAGGTGAATCTGTAGTGAATCTGTCATTCAATGCATTTGTATGGGCTAATAGCCCCCAAGTATTAGTAAGAGCATGTACCCACATTTACAAATGCACTCATTAACAATTAATTAATATCAATCAAATGTATTTATAAAGCCCTTCTTACATCAGCTGATGTCACAAAGTGTGATGCAGAAACCCAGCCTAAAACCCCAAACTGCAAGCAATGCAGCTGTAGAAGCATGGTGGCTAGGAAAAACTCCCTCGAAAGGCAAGAACCTAGGAAGAAACCTAGAGAGGAACCAGGCTCTGAGGGGTGGCCAGTCCTCTTCTGGTTGTGCCAGGTGGAGAGTACAACAGTATATGACCAAGATGTTCAAATGTTCATAGGTGACCAGCAGTGTCAAATAATAATAATCATAGTGGTTGTAGAGGGTGCAACAGAGGGTGCAAAAGGTTAGCACCTCAGGAGTAAATGTCAGTTGGCTTTTCATAGCCAAGCATTCAGAGTTCGAGACAGCAGGTGAGGTAGAGAGAGAGAGTCAAAAACAGCAGGTCTGGTACAAGGTAGCACGTTCGGTGAACAGGTCAGGGTTCCATAGCCGCAGGCAGAACAGTTGAAACTGGAGCAGCAGCACGACCAGGTGGACTGGGGACAGCAAGGAGTCATCAGTCCAGGTAGTCCCACACCACCAGAGGGATATCCACAAAACCACTAACTTACTACCCTAAGATCTCCCCCATGGCAAGAACTCTTGGGGGTTCCAACCTGGACAGGAAAATCACGTCAGTGACTCAACCCACTCAAGTGACGCACCCCTCCTAGGGATGGCATGGAAGAGCACTAGTAAGCCAGTGACTCAGTCCCCGTAATAGGTTCAGAGGAAGAGAATCCCAGTGGAGAGAGGGGAACCGGCCAGGCAGAGACAGCAAGGGCGGTTCGTCGCGCCAATGCCTTTCCATTCACCTTCGCACCCCTGGGCGACACTACACTCAATCATACGACCTATTGAAGAGATGAGTCTTCAATGAAGACTTAAAGGTCGAGAACGAGTCTATGTTTCTCACATGGATAGGTAGACCGTTCCATAAAAAATGGAGCTCTATCGGAGAAAGCCCTGCCTCCATCTGTTTGCTTCGAAATTCTAGGGACAATAAGGAGGCCTGCGTCCTTATATCCCATTCATGACATACATTGAGTATATAAAACATTAAGAACACCTGCTCTTACCATGACATATACTGACCAGGTGAATCCTGGTGAATGCTATGATTCCCTATTGATGTCACTTAAATCCAATTAAATCAGTGTAGATTAAGGGGAGGAGAGGTCAAAGAAGGATTTTTAAGCCCTTCAGACATGGATTGTATGTATATGTGCCATTCAGAGGGTGAATGGGCAAGACAAAACACTTAAGAGCCTTTGCATGGGGTATGGTAGTAGGTCCCAGGCGCACCAGTTTGTGTCAAGAATTGCAACGCTGCTGGGGTTTTCACACCCAACAGTTTCTCGTGTGTATCAAGAATGGTCCACCACCCACCACACAACATCCAGCCAACTTGACACAATTGTGGGAAGAATTGGAGTCAACATAGGCCAGCATTCCTGTGGAATGCTTTCGACACCTTGTAAAGTCCATGCCAGACGAATTAACGCTATTTACAGATTTCTTATTGACATTTTCAAATGTAGGAATAATGATGGTGAGTAAACTCTTTACAAACTGTTTGTAAATGGTTTATCAAGGGAACTTAAGTAACATTGTTAGCTAATTGTCTAATTCTTAGAATGTGCTCCCCCAGTATTATAATCTAACATTTCAGAAATGTCCATGGCAGTTAATTCAACAGTGAGAAGTTAGCTTAATCAAAGTAGTTGATGGGGATAATAAAACAGC
Source organism: Oncorhynchus gorbuscha (assembly GCF_021184085.1). NCBI lineage: Eukaryota > Metazoa > Chordata > Actinopteri > Salmoniformes > Salmonidae > Oncorhynchus > Oncorhynchus gorbuscha. Next base: position 76,383,394 of record NC_060174.1, read on the forward strand.
TGTACCTCTTGATTTTAAGGTTTTTTTATTACAGTGTGTAATTACATATCAAATTACAGTGTAACAAGTATTGTAATTCATTGTAATAATTCATAGTTACACTGTTAATTAAGAACATGTAACCATTTAAACAAAAACTTTATTTAACTAGGTAGGCCAGTTAAGAACAAGTTCTCATTTACAACTGCAACCTGGCCAAGATAAAGCAGAGTTACACATGGGATAAACAAACATACAGTCAATAACACAATAGAAAATTCTATGTACAGTGTGTGCAAATCTAGTAAGATTAGGGAGGTAAGGCAATAAATAGGCCATAGTGGTGAAATAATTACAATTTAGCATTAACACTGCAGATGATGTGGTGCAAAGGAGCAAAAAATCAATAATATGGGGATCAGGTGGTTGGGTGGGCTATTTACAGATGGGCTGTGTACACGTGCAGTAATCGGTAAGCTGCTCTGACAGCTGATGGTTAAAGTTTGTTACCAGGCTTGTTCCAAATGTTCAAGTTTATGATTGCTTCTGAACACACCATGTTTCAGCCTGCGCATTCCACATGATCAATGTTAGCCAATTGTAAACTGACCACGTCATTGACACAACTCTGCAATGAAGGGCCCTGGAGTCTGATGCTCAGGCCCAGGTCAAGCTTTCTTTTGAAATTCATGGAAGCTTATGAGCGCTACGGAAAAAACGGGGAGTTCGCATCAAATTTACAAAAAAATTGTTAACTCATTTAACGGAGCATTTCCAGTAAACCCAAATTTGTTCTTTGAAGTTTCCACATCATTCGTTAGGTCACGGAAAATGTTCTCATAACATAAAACTGTCTTGTCATACTGATGATTATAGAATGTTTGTAAAAAAAACATTCACCTGGTGTTGCAGAAAGAAGCATTCCTAGAACACATGTAATCTGTTCTTTAAAGGTTATCAGAATGTTTCATTAGGTTGAGGGAACAGTCTGGTGGGAACATTGTGAGGTGTATTAACATTCCACCATTGAGACCACTCATTTGACTGCAGGAAAGGGCTACAGGTTTCCAGAACATTTAATTAAGTTATGGGAGTTGTCTGTGGATGTTGCTAGAATATTCTTGTGATATTCATATAAGTTGCACAGAACATTCCCTCAATGTTGCACAATGTTCTATGATTTCCAAATAAGTCTGTATATTTCGTTCATGGGCATATTTGTTTTCGGTTTATCATAATATTTCATAGTTGTTAGGGAAACAACTGGAGAAGCGGCCACAGACTGCAGGTCGCCCGGGTAGCGCAGGCCGTAGTCGACTGAGACACCTGCTCACACGCAGCATCTGATGAAGGCACAAAACACGACAGGACAGGGTGATACACAATCACGGCAAAAACACGACAGGACAGGGCGAAACGCAATCACAGCATGGTGAATACAATACAAGGAACCGACGGGACAGGAACGGATCACAAAGGAATAAATAGGGACTCTAATCAGGGGAAAGGATCGGGAACAGGTGTGGGAAGACTAAATGATGATTAGGGGAATAGGAACAGCTGGGAGCAGGAACGGAACGACAGAGAGAAGAGAGAGCGAGAGAGTGAGAGAGGGAGGGGGAGAGAGAGGGATAGAACCAAACAAGACCAGCAGAGGGAAACGAATAGCATGGGGAGCACAGGGACAAGACATGACAATAAATGACAAACATGACAGTACCCCCCACTCACCGGCGCCTCCTGGCGCACTCGAGGAGGAATCCTGGCGGCAACGGAGGAAATCATCGATGAGCGAACGGTCCAGCACGTCCCGAGACGGAACCCAACTCCTCTCCTCAGGACCGTAACCCTCCCAATCCACTAGGTATTGGTGACCCCGTCCCCGAGAACGCATGTCCATAATCTTATGTACCTTGTAAATAGGTGCGCTCTCGACAAGGACGGGAGGGGGGGGAAGACGAACGGGGTGCGAAGAAAGGGCTTAACACAGGAGACATGGAAGACAGGATGGACGCGACGAAGATGTCGCGGAAGAAGCAGTCGCACAGCGACAGGGATTGACGACCTGGGAGACACGGAACGGACCAATGAACCGCGGAGTCAACTTACGAGAAGCTGTCGTAAGAGGAAGGTTGCGAGTGGAAAGCCACACTCTCTGGCCGCAACAATACCTTGGACTCTTAATCCTGCGTTTATTGCGGCTCTCACCGTCTGTGCCCTGTAACGGCAAAGTGCAGACCTCACCCTCCTCCAGGTGCGCTCACAACGTTGGACAAACGCTTGAGCGGAGGGAACGCTGGACTCGGCAAGCTGGGATGAGAACAGAGGAGGCTGGTAACCCAGACTACTCTGAAACGGAGATAACCCGGTAGCAGACGAAGGAAGCGAATTGTGAGCGTATTCTGCCCAGGGGAGCTGTTCTGCCCAAGACGCAGGGTTTCTGAAAGAAAGGCTGCGTAGTATGCGACCAATCGTCTGATTGGCCCTCTCTGCTTGACCGTTAGACTGGGGATGAAACCCGGAAGAGAGACTGACGGACGCACCAATCAAACGACAGAACTCCCTCCAAAACTGTGACGTGAATTGCGGGCCTCTGTCTGAAACGGCGTCTAACGGGAGGCCATGAATTCTGAATACATTCTCAATAATGATTTGTGCCGTCTCCTTAGCGGAAGGAAGTTTAGCGAGGGGAATGAAATGTGCCGCCTTAGAACCTATCGACAACCGTCAGAATCACAGTCTTCCCCGCAGACAAAGGCAGACCGGTAATGAAGTCTAAGGCAATGTGAGACCATGGTCGAGAAGGAATGGGGAGCGGTCTGAGACGACCGGCAGGAGGAGAGTTACCCGACTTAGTCTGCGCGCAGTCCGAACAAGCAGCCACGAAACGGCGCGTGTCACGCTCCTGAGTCGGCCACCAAAAGCGCTGGCGAATAGACGCAAGAGTGCCTCGAACACCGGGATGACCAGCTAACTTGGCAGAGTGAGCCCACTGAAGAACAGCCAGACGAGTGGAAACAGGAACGAAAAGGAGGTTACTAGGACAAGCGCGCGGCGCGCGCAGTGTGCGTGAGTGCTTGCTTAACCTGTCTTTCAATTCCCCAGACTGTTAACCCGACAACACGCCCATAAGGAAGAATCCCCTCGGGATCAGTAGAAGCCACAGAAGAACTAAACAGACGGGATAAGGCATCAGGCTTGGTGTTCTTGCTACCCGGACGGTAAGAAATCACAAACTCGAAACGAGCGAAAAACAACGCCCAACGAGCTTGACGGGCATTAAGTCGTTTGGCAGAACGGATGTACTCAAGGTTCTTATGGTCTGTCCAAACGACAAAAGGAACGGTCGCCCCCTCCAACCACTGTCGCCATTCGCCTAGGGCTAAGCGGATGGCGAGCAGTTCACGGTTACCCACATCATAGTTGCGCTCAGATGGCGACAGGCGATGAGAAAAATAAGCGCAAGGATGAACCTTATCGTCAGACTGGAAGCGCTGGGATAGGATGGCTCCCACGCCTACCTCTGAAGCGTCAACCTCGACAATGAATTGTCTAGTGACGTCAGGAGTAACGAGGATAGGAGCGGACGTAAAACGTTCTTTTAGAAGATCAAAAGCTCCCTGGGCGGAACCGGACCACTTAAAACACGTCTTGACAGAAGTAAGAGCTGTGAGAGGGGCAGCAACTTGACCGAAATTACGAATGAAACGCCGATAGAAATTAGCGAAACCTAAAAAGCGCTGCAACTCGACACGTGACCTTGGAACGGGCCAATCACTGACAGCTTGGACCTTAGCGGAATCCATCTGAATGCCTTCAGCGGAAATAACGGAACCGAGAAAAGTAACGGAGGAGACATGAAAGAGCACTTCTCAGCCTTTACGTAGAGACAATTCTCTAAAGGCGCTGTAGAACACGTCGAACGTGCTGAACATGAATCTCGAGTGACGGAGAAAAAATCAGGATATCGTCAAGATAGACAAAAACAAAAATGTTCAGCATGTCTCTCAGAACATCATTAACTAATGCCTGAAAAACAGCTGGCGCATTGGCGAGACCGAACGGCAGAACCCGGTACTCAAAATGCCCTAACGGAGTGTTAAACGCCGTTTTCCACTCGTCCCCCTCTCTGATGCGCACGAGATGGTAAGCGTTACGAAGGTCCAACTTAGTAAAGCACCTGGCTCCCTGCAGAATCTCGAAGGCTGATGACATAAGGGGAAGCGGATAACGATTCTTAACCGTTATGTCATTCAGCCCTCGATAATCCACGCAGGGGCGCAGAGTACCGTCCTTCTTTTTAACAAAAAAGAACCCCGCCCCGGCCGGAGAAGAAGAAGGCACTATGGTACCGGCGTCAAGAGACACAGACAAATAATCCTCGAGAGCCTTACGTTCGGGAGCCGACAGAGAGTATAGTCTACCTCGAGGAGGAGTGGTCCCCGGAAGGAGATCAATACTACAATCATACGACCCGGGAGGAGGAAGGGAGTTGGCTCGGGACCGACTGAAGACCGTGCGCAGATCATGATATTCCTCCGGCACTCCTGTCAAATCGCCAGGTTCCTCCTGAGAAGTAGGGACAGAAGAAATGGGAGGGATGGCAGACATTAAACACTTCACATGACAAGAAACGTTCCAGGATAGGATAGAATTACTAGACCAATTAATAGAAGGATTATGACATACAAGCCAGGGATGACCCAAAACAACAGGTGTAAACGGTGAACGGAAAATCAAAAAAGAAATAGTCTCACTGTGGTTACCAGATACTGTGAGAGTTAAAGGTAGTGTCTCAAATTTGATACTGGGAAGATGACTACCATCTAAGGCAAACATGGGCGTAGGCCTGTCTAACGGTCTGAAAGGAATGTTATGTTTCCGAGCCCATGCTTCGTCCATGAAACAACCCTCAGCCCCAGAGTCAATCAAAGCACTGCATGTAGCACCCGAACCGGTCCAGCGTAGATGGACCGACATAATAGTACAAGATCTAGATGAAGGGACCTGAGTAGTAGCGCTCACCAGTAGCCCTCCGCTTACTGATGGGCTCTGGCCTCTTACTGGACATGAATTAACAAAATGTCCAGCAACTCCGCAATAGAGGCACAGGCGGTTGGTGATCCTCCGTTCCCTCTCCTTATTCGAGATGCGAATCCCTCCCAGCTGCATGGGCTCAGTCTCAAAGCCAGAGGAGGGAGATGGTTGCGATGCGGAGCAGGGAAACACCGTTGATGCGAGCTCTCTTCCACGAGCCCGGTGACGAAGATCTACCCGTCGTTCTATGCGGATGGCGAGAGCAATCAAAGAGTCCACATCTGAAGGAACCTCCCGGGAGAGAATCTCATCCTTAACCACTGCGTGGAGTCCCTCCAGAAAACGAGCGAGCAGCGCCGGCTCGTTCCACTCACTAGAGGCAGCAAGAGTGCGAAACTCAATGGAATAATCCGTTATGGACCGTTCACCTTGGCATAAGGAAGCCAGGGCCCTAGAAGCCTCCCCACCAAAAACTGAACGGTCAAAAACCCGAATCATCTCCTCTTTAAAGTTCTGGAATCTGTTAGAGCAATCAGCCCTTGCCTCCCAGATAGCTGTGCCCCATTCTCGAGCCCGGCCAGTAAGGAGTGAAATGACGTAAGCAACCCGAGCTCTCTCTCTAGAGTATGTGTGGGGTTGGAGAGAGAACACAATCTCACACTGCGTGAGAAAGGAGCGGCACTCAGTGGGCTGCCCGGAGTAGCAAGGTGGGTTATTAACCCTGGGTTCTGGAGGCTCGGCAGGCCAGGGAGTAACAGGTGGCACGAGACGTAGACTCTGGAACTGTCCAGAGAGGTCGGAAACCTGAGCGGCCAGGTTCTCCACGGCATGGCGAGCAGCAGACAATTCCTGCTCGTGTCTGCCGAGCATGGCTCCTTGGATCTCGACGGCAGTGTAACGAGCGTCTGAAGTCGCTGGGTCCATTCCTTGGTCGGTTCCTTCTGTCATGCAGGTGAAAGAGGACCCAAAAGCGACTTAACAGAAACAGAGTTTATTAAAGTCCAAAACGGAATAACAGAAATCCTCTAGACTTGTAGAGGGAAACAACTGGAGAAGCGGCCACAGACTGCAGGTCGTCGCCGGGTAGGCGCAGGCCGTAGTCGATGAGACACCTGCTCACACGCAGCATCTGATGAAGGCACAAAACACGACAGGACAGGGTGATACACAATCACGGCAAAAACACGACAGGACAGGGCGAAACGCAATCACAGCATGGTGAATACAATACAAGGAACCGACGGGAACAGGAACGGATCACAAAGGAATAAATAGGGACTCTAATCAGGGGAAAGGATCGGGAACAGGTGTGGGAAGACTAAATGATGATTAGGGGAATAGGAACAGCTGGGAGCAGGAACGGAACGACAGAGAGAAGAGAGAGCGAGAGAGAGTGAGAGCACACAAATCTAAGTAAGGGTATGGTATTAAGAGTATATAAATATATGGACGGGCAATGTCAGAGCGCCATAGACTGAGATACAGTAGATAGAATACAGCATATACATACTGATTGAGATGAGTAATGCAAGATATGTAAATATTATTAAAGAGACATTATTTAAAGTGACTAGTGTTCCATGTATTAAAGTGGCCAATGATTTCAAGTGTGTGTATGTAGGCTGCAGCCTCTCTGTGCTAGTGATGGCTATTTAACAGTCTGATGGCCTTGAGATAGAAGCTGTTTTTCAGTCTCTCGGTCCCAGCTTTGATGTACCTGTACTGACCTCGAGGTCGGAATGATGGCGAGGTGAACAGGCAGTGGCTTGGGTGGTTGTTGTCCTTGATGATCTTTCCTGAAGTCCACGATCATCTTTTTTGTTTTGTTGACGTTGAGTGAGAGGTTATTTTCCTGACACCACACTCCCAGGGCCATCACCTCCTCCCCGTAATCTGTCTCCTCGTTGTTGGTAATCAAGCCTACTACTGTTGTGTCATCTGCAAACTCAACTATTTAGTTGGAGGAATGCATGTCCACGCAGTCATGGGTGAACACGGTCTACAGGAGGGGGCTGAGCAGGCACCCTTGCGGGGCCTCAGTGTTGAGGATCAGCAAAGTGGAGGTGTTGTTTCCTACCTTCACCACCTGGGGACGGCCAATCAGGAAGTCCAGGACCTAATTGCACAGGGCAGGGTTCAGACACAAGGCCTCAAGCTTAATGATGAGCTTGGAGAGTACTATGATGTTGAATGCTGAGCTGTTGTCAAATTAACAGCATTCTTACATAGGTATTCCTCTTGTCCAGATCGGATAGGGCAATGTGCAGTGTGACAGCGATTGCATTGTCTGTGGACCTATTAGGTCAGTAAGCAAATTGGAGTTGGTCTAGGGTGACAGGTAAGATGAAGGTGATCTGATCCTTGACTAGTCTCTCAAAGCACTTCATGATGACAGAAGGCGATAGTCATTTAGTTCAGTTACCTTTGCATTCTTGGGAACATGGACAATGGTGGCCATCTTGAAGCATGTGGGGACAGCACACTGGGATAGGGAGATATTAAATATTTCTGTAAACACACCAAACAGCTGGTCTGCGCATGCTCTGAGGATGCAGCTAGGGATGCCGTCTGGGCCGGCAGCCTTGAGAGGGTTAACACGTTTAAATGTCTTACTCACGTCGGCCACAGAGAAGGAGAGCCCACAGTCCTTTGTAGCTGGCCGCGTCGGTGGCACTGTGTTATCCTCAAAGCGGGCAAAGAACGTGTTTAGCTGTATGGGAGCAAGGTGTCGGTGTCAGCGACGTAGCTGGTTTGCCTTTTGTAGACCCTGCCACATACGTCTCATGTCTGAGCCATTGAATTGCGACTCCACTTTGTCTCTTTACTGACGTTTCGCCTGTTTGATTTCCTTGCGGAGGGAATGACCACTCTGTTTGTATTCTGCCATATTCCCAGTTCCCTTGACATGGTTAAATGCGGTGGTTCACGCTTTCAGTTTAGCGCGAATGCTGCCATCTATCCATCAATTTCTGGTTAAGATAGGTTTTAATAGTCACAGTAGGTAGAACATATCCTATGCACTGCTTGATAAACTCAGTAACCGTCTCGGTGTATACGTCAATATTATTCTCCGAAGCTACCCGGAACATATCCCAGTCCGAGTGATCAAAACAACATTGAAGCATGGATTCCGATTTGTCAGACCAGCAGTGAATAGTCCTTACTTCCTGTTAAAGTTTCTGCCTGTAGGAAGGGAGGAGCAAAATGGAGTCGTGGTCAGATTTGCCGAAAAGAGGGCGGGGGAGGGCCTTGTATGGAGTAGCAATGGTCAAGTGTTTTTCCAGCGCGAGTTCTACAATCGATATGCTGATAGAATTTAGGAAGCCTTTTCCTCAAATTTGCTTTATATGTTTTCCAGTTTGCATACAGTCCAGTGAAGTTCCTTGAGGGCCGTTGTGGTATCAGCTTGAGGGGGTATATACATTTGATGTTAATATCTTGTATCTCACTCCGCTATATTAGGTTTATATCTCTCTTCTTTAGTTTATACAGGAAGTGTAGTGTCCACAGAAAGTCTTGGTGTCAGTAGTACCTCGCGTCATTTACGGACCTTCTAATATAATAAAATTGAATATTCTTTGGTTTAGTTTGGTACTGCAGATACCCGGTGTCGTCACAGACCCACTACTGCTACCTAGGTGGCTCTACACCCAATTCCTACCTTCATTTGCATAGAATACTTGGTTACCTAAGGAATTTAAAATCAACACCCAAACTACACAAAAGCAATCAAATATTTCTGAATGTAGCCCAAGCGTCAATTCCCCAAATGCGTGAATAAAGATTTACTGACCTTGTCTCATAGACTGGGAAAAGCAATGTAGTTTGGATCTCGTCACCACCTCTGACGTGCACCAGTTCACCCACTGGCCTGAAATAAACCCTAATTTCAGATGTCAGGTCTTTGCCTTACGGATCCTGGATCCGCCCGTGCACGGTTCTCAGCAGTTACTTGGAACGACAGAGGCAGATTTTGAGATCCGGCTCGAAGGACCAATTTGTCAGGAGAATTCTGTACTCCTGTTCATTTACCAATTCAATTGGGTTACCCTCAGTCTGTTATATGAGGATTTGTAAGATACTGATAGAAACTAAAACAGACAGAGGCCCAGTCTACCAAAGTTAAATGTTTATTCACGGGAATGTTCTGAAGTCAAGAATACAAATCAATTCATTTTATACTGACTTCTCACGCCTACACATACACACAAACATACGCACACACGTACACACAAACATACGCGTACACATGTCCTGCTATGCACACACTGTGTGTCTCACTTCCCAGCAGACAGAGATAGTGACTTTGTCCTTGAGACGTACTCCCCGTTCTCTCCCAAATCTCTAGTCAGGTCGGCACCAAGCTCAGACAGTCTGTGTTTATAATACCATAAAGGCATATTGTTTTTCTCTCATGATCAGAAACAGGGAGTCAGTTTTGACCAGTATTTGAGCTGAGTTGAACACACTGAGCAAAACGTGTGAATTTTAAAATCTGAAAGACTCACTAGTGAAAGACAGGATAGTCTGTGACATACTTGATAATGGAATGAAGGAGAGATTGCTGTGTGAGCAAGATTTAACTTTGGATAAAGCAGTGAATATGTGTCGAGCAGCTGAAACCACCAGAGCACAAGCTAAAGAGCTGTGCAGGGGTGAGACGTCAGTCCATGCAATAAAAAGAGAGGAGCACCACACACAATGCATTACAAAACAAAAACAAGCAAACGAGGGAAATCAAAAACATGTGGATTTATCCACAAGCCAAAAAAATGCCTGGCATATAGCAAATCATGTAACAACTGTAGTAAAAATAATGATTTCTCAAAATGCTGCAAAGCTGAGGCTACAAAGAAAAAGGTTCACACAGTCGTGGATGTTGAAGAATTCTTTGTTGATTCTGTGGAAATATGCAATGCAGTAAATGCTGAATGGATTGCGCCATTGACTGTGAATGAAACTATAATACCTTTCAAGCTTGATACTGGAGCACAGGTAAACCTGTTGTTGCTGGATGACTACAAAACACTGAAAGCGAAGAGCAAAATACACCCGGTGAAAATGAAGGTTACTGGTTATACTGGGGAAAACATACCAGTCAAAGGTAGCTGCATAGTAACTTTACAGCACAAAGGAAAACAGTTCAGAGCACAGCTGTTGATTGTGGAAAAGAGTGTACAGCCTATTCTAGGAATCAATGCATGTGAAAAGCTCAATTTGTTGAAAAGAGTGTATGTAGTGACGTCACAGACTGAAAATGACCAAGAATCGCTACTGGCTGAGTATGACGATGTGTTTGAGGGTCTTGGATGTTTACCAGGAGAACACAAAATATGTACTGATGACAAAATTACTCCAGTTGTGCATGCATTGCACTGAGGAAAAAGCTCAAAGAGGAACTGGGAACCATGGAAAAGATGGACGTCATCACAATAATGGATGAACCTACAGACTGGGTAAGCTCACTGGTTATCGTGGTGAAAAAGAACAGCAGTCTCAGGAAATGTCTAGACCCGAGAGATCTCAACGAAGCAATCAAGAGAGAGCATTTCAAGTTGCCAACCAGAGAAGAGATAATGTCGCAGTTTGCTGGAGCGAAGTGGGTCAGTAAGCTTGATGCCTCATCAGGATTCTGCCAAACAAAGTTAGATGATGCAAGCTCAGGGCTATGCACATTCAACACACCTGAGGGCAGGTACAGATTTCTTCGTCTACCATATGGGATTCTCTCAGCGCCAGAGGTCTACCATAAGACAATCCACATGATCTTCGAGCACATTCCAGGAGTGGACACTATGATGGATGACATCATCGTCTGGGGGTCCACAAAAGAAGAACATGATGTGAGAGTGAGACAAGTGCTGGACCTGACACGGAAAGGAAACCTAAAACTAAACAAGCATAAATGCGAGTTTGGTGTGAAAACACTTACCTTCGTGGGAGACGTACCTTCAGAGGACGGAGTCAAACCAGACCCGAGGAAAACATCAGCCATCAACAACATGTAGCGCCCGAAGAACAAGGACGATGAGAGACGCTTAATGGGCATGATCATCTACCTTGCAAAGTTCATACCTCAACTGTCAGCACAGTCCGCTCCACTCAGATGTCTTCTGGAACAGAAAAAAGGAATGGGAATGGTCACATGAACAGGAAAACCGCTTCAAAAACCTAAAGAAGACAATCACAGAAGGGCCATTCCACAGGTTCTATGATCCAGAGAAAAGCACAAGGATTTCTGCAGACGCGTCACAGTTTGGCCTGGGAGCAGTTCTTCTGCAACAGCATGACGACACACGGCAACCTGACGCTTATGCATCCAGAGTCTTGACAGGCACAGAGACAAGGTATGCGCAAATAGAGAGAGAACTACTGGCGAGCACATACAATTGCGAAAAGTTTCACCAATACATCTACGGACGAAACTTTGAAGTAGAAACCGACCACAAACCTTTGGTGTCAATCATGTCTAAGCCACGGAATGATTGTCCAATGAGAATCCAGAGAATGTTGATCAGACTGCAAAAGTATGATGTGAAGATGATCTATACCCCGGGAAAGTTCATGTTCGCCGCCGACACTCTTTCTCGAGCAGTCGACAAGAAGGAGAGCTTCGACACACAGAAAAACACTGAAATTCAGACCTACGTCGACATGATCGTAGCATCACTTCCTGTGTCTTCTGAGAGAATGGAGTAGATCAAAAGAGAGACCACAGCTGACGAAACAATGACATACAAGGATTACTGGATGTGCAGAGCCGAGCTCATCGTTGTGGATGACATAGTGTTCAAAGGCAACAAGATTGTCATTCCCATGACACTATGCACAGAAATGCTACAGAAAATACACGAGGGCCACTTGGGTGAGGAACAATGCAAACGACGAGCATGAGAAGTAATGTACTGGCCAAGAATGAACCAGGAAATCAGCCAGACCACCGCTTCATGTGAACTGTGTTTGACCTACAGGCCAAAGCAGCAAGCACAGCCGCTAATGCCTCATCCAGTACCCAACAGACCCTACTACAAAGTTGGAGTTGACCTTTTTGACTGCAGTGGCAAAAGTCACATTGTTGTTACCGACTACTACTCAAACTACCCTGAAGTAGCAACACTGCCAACTACCTCCAGCAAAGCTGCAATCACCTACCTGAAATCAGTCTTTGCAAGACATGGGGTTGTGTCTGAACTGTACTCAGACAATGGCCCAGCCCCAACTACCCAAGGTCCGATGGCTTAGCAGAGAGTTCACTCAAAATTGTCAAAGGTCTGATGAAAAAGGCACACGATAGAAAGGAGGATTTCCCAAGAAATCTGATGATCTACCGCAGCGCACCGCTGCAGAACGGACTTTCACCTGCACAAATGTTGATGGGACGTCGCATCAGAACCAACCTAACCATCCATGAGGACTTGCTAACACCCAGAGGTGCTCACAAAGTCAAACTCGTGAAGGAAAAACAGAAAGACAAACAAAAACAGCGACACGACAAAAGTTCAAGACACTTACCTGAACTGAAACCTGGAAATCATGTACGACTCCGAGACATCACTACAGGAACCTGGATGCAGCAAGGGTGTGCAGAGACAAGTTGCACCGCGATCCTATGAGATGCAAATGGAGCATGGATCACAACTGAGACGAAACAGAGTGGATCTAAGGCTTCAGCCATTCACTCAAGTGACTGAGGATCATCAGGAGGATACTGCTGAAGCGTCAAATGCCTTTAGAAGTCGACAATTCAGTCCGAACACCCTGACTGACAATGAACGCTGTTCAACTATTTCAGGAAGCACTTTAGTGATCACAGGCCTCTCATCTTTTTAAGTGGGAGAACTTGCACAATTGGAGCTGACTAAATGTTTTTTTGCCCCACTGTGTATGTTCATTAAAAGTAGTTAAACCTACACCACGGTTTGTCATTATATAAGGAACAAACATAACAATCCTTGACTGGCCTTTTCTTAGCAAGATAACAACAAATTGATTGTCTTTCAACCTGCCCTAAATAATGTCATAGACTTTTTGTTGGTTATAGATTGTCAACACCATAAAACCCACATTGGACTGACTGTAATGGGAGGTACTGTAAACAGACAACAGATGAGTTACAGTACCTGAGAGATGAGACAAACTGAGAGCTTGTTGCTTGGAAACGGTTTGCCTCAGAGTGCACAGGATGCGCCCCAATGTTAGAGATTCAACACCTAACCTAATAAAAGGTGGTGGTGTTATTTGACTGGCCTCAGTTGTGGGGTTGTGTGTCAGACCGGGTGAACAGGACACACAGACAGTCCAACTGTCTCTTTCTTTGTCAATGGTAAGAGATGTTAAAATAGTATTACAGTATGATCAAATAAGGATATTTGATTTATTGGTGCTGTATCTGGTGTGTTGTTGACTGTGTGGTTGACTGATTCATATTGTCGTATTTTCTCTAGGCTCTCCATAGCCTGGAATACATGCCTGTTCACCACTGTTCCTGCTCCAATTGAGAAGGACTTGGAATCAGCAAAATAATTGCAGGTCCAATTAGCATTACTTCAGAAACAAGCACAAAACCCCAAATGCTGAACTAACTGTTTCAGTGAAGGTATGCATGGACGGAATCATTGAGGTGAAACAATAGTGTAACGGTGCACATTCCAGTTGGTATTTCAGTCTCGGCTCTCCGCCCCACAGATGGAGAACCACACATTCAGCATGGACCTTCTCAAGCTAGAGGGGGTTAAAGTCATCTATCAGTCCACCTACCCTGCCTTCATACTCCTCCTTATCATCTACATCGTCACAATGGTGGCCAACATCGGCCTCACAGTGCTAATCTGCATGGAAAGGAGCCTGCACCACCCCATGTACATCCTCCTTTGCAACATGTCTTTCAACGATGCTCTCAGTATCACCACCATCATACCTCGAGTGCTGTTCGACATTTTAACACCTAGATCAGACAGATATATTACCTACAATGAGTGTTTCACCCAAGCATTTTTGGGTCACTGGTTTGGTTCAAACTTTCATACGATACTGATGATCATGGCTTTTGACAGGTATTTGGCCATCTGCAACCCTCTGCGATACGCCACCATCATGAACAACAAAATGCTGGTGAAGCTGTGTGTGTTTGCCTGGGTGGTGTCCCTTGTCTTTGTGGCTGTGCTCCTGGGCCTCACCCTCCGCTTGTCACGTTGCAGGTCGGAAATCATCAACCCTTGGTGTGACAATGCCTCATTATTCAAGCTCTCCTGTGAGAGTGTGCTTATAAATAACATTTATGGACTATTTTTCACCACTATCTTCTTCATCGCCTCCATGGGGAGTGTGGCTCTGACATACATTAGAATCACCATGGTGTGTGTGAGGAGTAAGAGCAAGTCGCTAAACAGCAAAGCTCTGCACACCTGTTTCACACACCTGGCTGTATACCTCATTATGCTGATGACAGGTTTCATCATTGTCTTTCTTCATCGCTACCCTGAGTGGTCAGACCACAGGAAACTTGCATCAATTATGTTTTATGTGGTTCCTCCTGCACTGAACCCCATTATCTATGGGCTGCAGTCCAAAGACATTCGCAAACTAGTTGTAAATATCTCCCATTGCAACAAAGTTTCACCATGAGTTTAACACACATTATATTTTTCACATACGTACAAACATGTATACATTAAATTGTATGCCAAGAGGAGAGAAACATTTACATTATTACTCATAATTTGTCATTTTCATCCTCAATCCTCGACCTTGGTGGTTGTCAAGCACCAGTGTGGTTTACTGAGGCTAAGGGTGAATAGGAGGAACTGCTCCCTTTGCGTCCTTGACACCAAGTAGGTGAGCTCATACAGGTGTCTTGGGTTTCATATTGACAGCAGTCTGTGTTGGTGCACCATGTGGAGGACATGTGCTCACGCATCCAACAATGTAAAAAATTAAATTTAAAAAAGCCTGTACTTTCTCTATCGACTCAGGGTTTATTGAGTAAACAAGAACATAATGCTTCTCTTCTATAGAACAACCATTGGAGTCGATCCTACGCTACAGCAATTTTACTTGGTTTGGCTTCCTGAAAGTGCAGCTCAAAGCCCAAATCCTGACCTAGACAGCAGGGAAGCTCATAGGCATGACATATATCTGGCTAGCAGGCTTTAATAATGTAGAACTGCCAACAAGTGACAACCTTTCCATGGCATAACATTTTTTGTGTGTGTGGGGAGGGGGGTGTATGATGATGTATTCTATGTAGTACGATTATGTATTCTATGTAGAAGCAGCAGCACTTTTTAATTGTCCATAACAAAGTATCTATCCTCTCATAATCTCCCTCTCCTCAACCCCACATCTTTACAGAAATATATATACAGTGTATGTATATTCGATGTCAGTATAGCAATAATTGAATGTAATAAATGAATTATAGCATATCATTTATCTTTTTATATTAAAATAAAGGGGTTTTCCAAAATCTGAATGAGTTATTTATTCTATCCCAGCATTGTCAGTATTTAGGTTGAGCTGCCCTCTGCTGTTGACTATTGAACAATGCAAAAGTATTCAGGGATATTCTGTGAATAATTTAGTCCCCCATCATCTAATCTTTTCAAATAAACACATGTCAAATATGGGTGTACATGTGAAAGCCACATTGGTAGTAATTTCTGGACCGAATCTTAGCTAAATCTTTCATGGGATAGCTAGCTGGCTCCTCGATGAATGTTGACACATCACACACATGATCATTGTGTAAAGCTATGGCAAGTGGCTCGACGATTATGCTGAAGAGAGGAGTGGACAGTGGTCAGCCCTTCCTAGTGCCACACTGTAAATTTAAATATTGAGAAAGTATTTGACCCAACTGAATCCAGAAAAAATGAGTGGACAGTGGTCAGTCCTGCCTCGTGCCATAAGGTTTCTGAATTATTATTGAATTTATAACTGAATCTACATAATCTGAAAAGACCACTTTTGATTTGGAAGATGGTATAAGTAAATAATAATCAGAATTTATAATATTGAGACCATGGGACTATAAGGTTCTATCTGGCATTTTGGTAAAATATGAGTTATTCACGTAGAATTGCTCTTTAGGTGGTCCTTCACATTTTCTATCTGCGCGAACATCTTTGAAATTTGAGGTTCTAATACTTTAATGTAAGGTGATGCACTTATTGAGTCATGAAAGAGGAAGACATCACAAAATATTTCAGAGATCTTGGACTTGAAAAGTGCTAATTATCTCAAAACTATACATTTTCCAGATAGAACCTTATAGTCCTAAGTCCTTGATTATTCATAGCATTGGTTCTGGTCCTCATTTGCAATTACTTCTATTTTTTTCACCACTTTTTCAGAAGAATGCCATAACTTAAGCTTTTTCTGGTAAAAACAAAGAAATACAGGTGCCTTAGAACATTAAATTAAAGGCCCATTGGAGAGGCATTGCTATAAAAACAATTATATCAATATGAAAACCTCCATGGAAGGGGTATTTTCTTAAAATTACAAACTTACAACATGTTACATCCTATAACAGAGCTGGAGGAGGTGGCTGTTGTTTTACTTGTGCTATTGTGCTATTGTCACGGTTCATGAATCCACTGCCTCCCTCTCTCTTTCTCTTGCTCTCTCTCTCTCTCTCTCTCTCTCTCTCTCTCTCTCTCTCTCTCTCTCTCTCTCTCTCTCTCTCTCTCTCTCTCTCTCTCGTGTTTGTGTGGGCGTGGTTCCCAATCTCGGCCTGATTGTCTGCGCCAGCTGGAACCACTTATCTTCCCTTTATATGTTCTGTAACCAGTGTTTCTTGTTGTCAGATCGTTGTTACTTCCCTGAGGTTGTGTCGTGTGTCCGTGCTCATCTCTCGTCGCCCTTGTGTGGATTATCTGCTGTGCTCCTTCCTACCCATCCGGACACACTCCCCTGGATTTCTCAGCACGCTATCATCGGAAGATGCGCCCTAGTCCCTGGGTCGGATTCCGTCTGAGTACAGTCTGTCTGTCCTGTTGCTGCTGTAAATAGTATTCATTAAACCATCGTTGCTTGCATCTTGCATCCTCCTCTGTATTGTCACAGCTATTGTGGGGGTGCCATTGTGGGAGTTTTTTCGTGTTATTTGTAGCTTATTTTGTACATAATGGTTCTGCCACCGTCTCTTATGACCGTAACAAGCTTCTGGATATCAGAACAGCTATTACTCACCTCGTTTTTCTTTAACGAGTCGGACGCAAATGATTTACTTTAGACCGAAACAGTCCTGTGTGGTGAAACAAACACAGACACGGAAATAATCACCCACAAAATACCCACAGAATATGGCAGCCTAAATATGGTTCCCAATCAGAGACAACAATAAACACCTGCCTCTGATTGAGAACCACTCTAGGCAACCATAGACTTAGACATCTAAACTGAACACAACCCCATTAATATAATAAACCCCTAGACAAGAAGAAACACAAATCACCCATGTCACACCTGGCCTAACCAAAATAATAAAGAAAACAAAGATAACTAAGGCCAGGGCGTGACAACATCGACATAGAACAGCTGCCTCTGGTAAGACAAGGGGTGGTGGTCTGTGTCTATTTGTTAATAACTGTGCACAAAATCTAATATTAATGAAGACTCAAGGTTTTGCTCACCTGAGATAGAGTATCTCATGATAAGCTGTAGACCACACTATCTACCAAGAGAGTTTTCATCAATATTTTCCATAGCTGTCTATTTACTACCACAAACCGATGCTTCCACTAAGACCACACACAACTAGCTGTATAAGGCCATAAGCAAATAAATTGTACCAGTGAATCACTCAATAAGGAAGTGGTCAGATGACGCAGATGCTAAGCTACAGGACTGTTTGCTCTCACAGACTGGAGCATGTTCCGGGATTCTTCCGATGGCATTGAGGAGTACAGCCACGGTCTTCATCAATAAGTGCATCGATGAAGTCGTCCCTACAATGACCGCACGTACATACCCCAACCAGAAGCCATGGATTAAAGGCAATTTCCACACTAAAATAAAGTGTAGAGTTGCCGCTTTCAAGGAGCAGGACTGTAACCCGGGCGCTTATAAGAAATCCCGCTTTGCCTTCCGACAAACCATCAAACAGGCAAAGCGTCAATACAGGACTAAGATGGAATCCTACTATACCGGTTCCAATGCTCGTCGGATATGGCAGGGCTTGCAAGCTATTATGGACTACAAAGGGAAGCACAGCTGTGAGCTGCCCGGTGACACGAGCCTACCAAACAAACTAAATGAATTCTCTGCGCGATTCGAGGCAAGCAACACTGAAGCATGCATGAGAGCAGCAGCTGTTCCGGACAACTGTGTCATCATGCTCTCCGTAGCCGCTGTGAGTTTTTAAACAGGTCAACATTCAGGTTACCAGGATGTGTACTCCGAGCATGCGCTGACCAACTGGCAAGTGTCTTCACTGACATTTTCAACCTGTCCCTGACCGAGTCTGTAATACCAACATGTTCTAAGCAGACCCAAGAACACCAAGGTAACCTGCCTAAATGACTACCGACCCATAGCACTAACGTCTGTAGTCATGAAGTGCTATGAAAGGCTGGTCATGGCATACATCAACACCATTATCCTGGAAACCCTAGACCCACTCCAATTTGCATTCCGCCCCAACAGATCCACAGATGATGTCATTTCTATTGCACTCCACACTGCCTTTTCCCACCTGGACAAAATGAACACCTACGTGAGAATGCTATTCATTGATTACAGGTCAGCGTTCAACACCATAGTGCCCTCCAAGCTCATCACTAAGCTAAGGACCCTGGGACTGAACACCTCTCTCTGCAACTGAATCCTGGACTTCCTGATGGGCCGCCCCCAGGTGGTATGGATAGGTAACAACACATCTGCCACGTTGATCCTCAACACAGAGGCCCCTCAGGGGTGCATGCTCAGTCGCCTCCTGTACATCCTGTTCACTCATGACTGCATGGCCAAGCACAAATCCAACATCATCATTAAGTTTACCGACGACAAGACAGTGGTAGGCCTGATCCCCGACTACGACGAGACAGCCTATAGGGAGGAGGTCAGAGACCTGGCCGTGTGGTGCCAGGATAACAACCTCTCCCTCAACGTGATCAAGACAAAAGGAGATGATCGTGGACTACAGGAAAAGGAGGGTCGAGCACGCCCCCATTCTTATCGACGGAGCTGTAGTGGAGCAGGTTGAGAGCTTCAAGTTCCTTGGTGTCCACATCACCAACAAACTGTCATGATCCAAACACACCAAGACAGTCGTAAAGAGGGCACAACAAAACCTATTCCCCTTCAGGAGACTGAAAAGATTTGGCATGGGTCCTCAGATCCTCAAAAAGTTCTACAGCTGCACCAGAGAGCATCCTGACTGGTTGCATCACTGCTTGGTATGGCAACTGCTCAGCCTCCAACTGCAAGGCACTACAGAGGGTAGTGCGTACGGCCCAGTACATCACAGGGGCCAAGCTTCCTGCCATCCAAGACCTCTATAACAGGCGGTGTCAGAGGAAAGCCCTAAAAATTGCCAAAGACTCCAGCCACCCTAGTCATAGACCTGTCCTCTCTGCTACTGTACGGCAAGCGGTACCGGACCACCAAGTCTAGGTCCAAAAGGCTTCTTAATAGCTTCAACCCCAAAGCCATAAGACTCCGGAACAGCTAACCAAATGGCTACCCGGACTATTTGCATTGACCCCTCTGTTTATTGTCTATGCACAGTCACTTTCCCTCTACCTACATCTACATATTACTTCAATTACCTCTACTAATCTGTGCACCCGCACACTGACACTGTACTGATACCCCCTGTATATAGCGTCGTTACTGTTATTTTATTGTTGCTCTTTAATTATTAGTTATTTTTATATTTTCTTCTCTTTTCATTTTTATTTATTTATTGTTTACTTCATTTTATTTAGTAAATACTTTCTTAAAATGCATTGTTGGTTAAGGGCTTGTAAGTAAGCATTTCGCTGTAATCTGTGCATGTGACAAATAACATTTTATTTTAGGAAGTAGTTTACTGACTTTAGGTATCAGAGACCAGAAAAATATATCAGTTTACTCATCCAGAGCTAAGCTTTGTTGCTTGTTCTCAGGAGATCAGGGGTGAAAGCAAGCCAGTACTTTCTCGTATGGAATACATGTCACATGGAATGACGCTGGAGAGACGAAGCAGGAATGGGGAGTCAAACATTTAATAAAGAACGTACATGGAACGAGACAGGAACAGCATCAGCATAGAAGAAAAGAAAGACAAAAACAATCAGCAGGGAACAGAGCAGGGAAACTGACAAATATAGGGGAGGTAATAAACAGATGATAAGTGGGTCCAGGTCCAATATCGCTGAAGCGCGTGACGAGGGAAGGCAGGTGTGCTAATTGATGGCAGGAGTGCGTGATGCCGGGCAGCCTGGCGCCTTCAAGTGCCAGGGGAGGGAGGAGAGGGAGCAGATGTGACAGTATAAGCAAAATAAATAGTGCTGGTACAGCATACCGGTAAAACATGAGCTTATCACAATAATTAAAACAAAGATGAATAGAAAACTGTAGGCTATTACACCATCATTTATCATTTACGCCTGCCAGAGCATGCAAAAGTAGCAAAGCACTTGAAAACAGGTGGTATAAGTGGTGTGGTTCTACATTAACACAACATTCTTGCCAATGCAAAGATGACTGGCTGGGGTTGAGATGCGTGCGGACAGCAGTGGACATGCATCAAACATTTCAGGCTAAAGGTGTGCCTAATGCCAGTCAACAAATGCCATTATATTATTTGGTGTTTTAATTGATGTCTCTTTCCATTCATCAAATGGCAGGTGCCATGATTTGAATTATTTTGGATTGTACAAATGTGCACAGGTAGCCTACCTTTTGAAGTGATTTGTTTAACCATCATATGAAAACATAAATTCCTGGTTACAGTTTAATTACATGTCTTTACTATTCAGCTCATTAAAACAAATCCACATAGGAGGACCAATACAGGGAAGAAAATTATATAGTGTACTTGTCATTTTAGTGAACTATTGCTTTAAAAATGTGTGATGAACATGAATGAATATATTTGATGATATGATTAGAAAGAATGAAGGGTATTTTATTTTAATAGTCATTAAATGTGTACTTTTCTGTTTTAAATAATGTTAACATTCTGTACCAGACAGAACCTTTTTACTAAACCCAGATTGACATTACAGAACTACAAGGTTCAATTTGCAATTGCAATCCCCTAAAAAAATGGTTTAAAAAATGTCTCAGGATTTGCGCTTTAATAACTGGCTCACCAAGAAACAAATAGAAAAATGGTATATATTTTTTAGAACTATTTGTTTTTATACTGAAATGCCTACTTAAAATGTGATATATAAAGCATTGCAAACATCTCAACCAGACGGTTGAGTTGCCCAATTAGGAATTAGTATTAGGATTTGCATAGACTTTTAAAATCATCAAAAAATGACTTAACATTATGTCTGCTTCAGTTACTTATAATGGAAGATACATTTGTGTGCCAAAACATGAAAATGTAAATATACAGTACCAGTCAAAAGTTTGGACACACCTATTCATTCAAGGGTTTTTCTTTATTTAGACTATTTTCTACATTGTAGAATAATAGTGAATACATCAAAACTATGACATAACACATATGGTATCATGTAGCAAGCAAATAAGTGTTAAAGAAATCAAAATATATTTCAGATTTTAGATTCTTCAAAGTAGCCAGCCGTTGCCTTGATGACAGCTTTGCACACTCTTGGCATTCTCTCAACCAGCATCATGAGGTAGTCACCTGGAATGCATTTCAATTAACAGGTGTGCCTTGGTAAAAGTTAATTGTGGAATTTCTTTCCTTTCCTAATACATTTGAGCCAGTCATTTGTGTTGTGACAAGTTAGTGGTGGAATACAGAGATAGCTCTATTTGGTGAAAGACCAAGTCCATGATATGGCAAGAATAAGCTAAGAGAAATGACAGTCCATCATTACTTTAAGACATGAAGGTCAGTCAAGAACTTTGAAAGTTTCTTCAAGTGCAGTCGCAAAAACTTCCAAGCGCTATGATGAAACTGGCTCTCATGAGGACCACCACAGGAAAGGAAGACCCAGAGTTACCTCTGCTGCAGAGGATAAGTTCATTAGAGTTACCAGCCTCAGAAATCTGCAATTAACTGCACGTCTGATTACAGTCCCAGTAACATACACATCTCAACATTAACTGTTCAGAGGAGACTTGGTGAATCAGGCCAAACTTTTGTCCAAACTTTTGACTGGTATGTATGTAAATTAATGCATTAACTGTTTATAATGGTGCCCATAATACCTGTAAAATGAAATGTACTGAAACATATTGAAGATAACAGGCAAACAGTAAATACTGAAATGAATATGAAAATATTATTCTATTTACACAGACCAAAAACAATATTTCTCCATTGTCCAAATAACATTCATTTAATCGGTAACTCAACCAACTGGTAGACAACCTTTTTCTAGAGTTGTTAAAATGATAAAACAACATTTGAATAATTTCATCATTCCAAAACGATGTTTTAGAGGTCACCAACATTTTACAGTCTTGTAATTTCCAATTTTATATACAGTGCCTTCGGAAAGTATTCAGATCCTTCGACTTTTTTCCACATTTTGTTACGTTACAACCTTATTCTAAAATTGATGAAATTGTTTTTTCCCCTCATCAATATAAACACAATACCGCATAATGACAAAACAAAAACTGCTTTTTTAATAAGGTTTACTAATTTATTTTAAAAAAACGGAAATATCACATTTACATAAGTATTCAGACCCTTTACCTTAAGACTTCTTGGGTATGACGCTACAAGCTTGGCACACCTGTATTTGGGGAGTTTCTCCCATTCTTCTCTGCAGATCCTCTCAAGCTCTGTCAGGTTGGATGGGGAGAATTGCTGCACAGTTATTTTCAGGTCTTTCCAGAGATGTTCGATCGAGTTCAAGTCCAGGCTCTGGCTGGGCCACTCAATGACATTCAGAGACTTGTTCTGAAGCCACTCCTGCATTGTCTTGGCTGTCTGCTCAGTGTCTCCCCAGTCTGAGATCCTAAGCACTCTGGAGCAGGTGTTCATCAAGGATCTCTCTGTACTTTGCTCTGTTCATCTTTGCCTCGATCCTGACTAGTCTCCCAGTCTGTGCCGCTGGCAAAACATCATCACAGCATGAGGCTGCCACCACCATGCTTCACCGTAGGGATGGTGCCATGTTTCCTCCAGAACTGAAACCTGGCATTCAGGCCAAAGAGTTCAATCTTGTTTTTTTCTGACCAAAGAATCTTGTTTCTCATGTTCTGAGAGTCCTTTAGGTGACTTTTGGCAAACTCCAAGCAGGCTGTCATGTGCCTTTTACTGAGGAGTGGCTTCCGTCTGGCCACTCTACCATAATGGTCTAATTGGTGTAGTGCTGCAAAGAGGTTGTCCTTCTGGAAGGTTCTCCCATCTCCACAGAGGAAGTCTGGAGCTCTGTCAGGGCCCTTCTCCCCTGATTGCTCAGTTTGGCCGGACGGCCAGCTCTAGGAAGTGCTTCCAAACTTCATACATCTAAGAATGATGGAGGCCACTGTGTTCTTGGGGACCTTCAATGCTGCAGAACATTTTTGGTACCCTTCCACAGATCTGTCCCTCGAACACAATCCTGTCACTGAGCTCTACGTACAATTTCTTTGACCTCATGGCTTGGCTTTTGCTCTGTCAACTGTGGGACTTTATATTGACAGGTGTGTGCCTTTCTAAATCATGTCTAATCAATTGAATTTACCACAGGTGGACTCCAATCAATGATGATCAATGGAAACAGGACTTGAGCTCAATTTCTAGTCATTGCAAAGGTTCTGAATACCTATGTAAATAAGATATTCCTGTTTCTGTTTTTAAAACATTTGCAAAAAAATCTGAAAACCTGTTTTCGCTTTGTCATTATGGGGTATTGTGTGTAGATTGATGAGGAAAATGTTTTATTTGGTCATTAACATAACAACATGTGGAAAAGTCAAGGGGTCTGAATACTTTCTGAAGGCACCGTATAATTAATACTGAAAATGTGTGATTAATGAGGTTTGGTTTGCTACAGGTTCACTGCCTGCCAGCTGGCTCAGCACAACAACAGTTCATGACTGAGGGCTGGCCTCCCCGACCAACATCCATGCCAAAACCCTCATACAAATTCTAACTACTACCACCCCTGCCAACATGTTTGTAAAGTGGTGGAAAGTTGAACCTCGTGAATTTAGTAATAGTACAAACTTTGGAGAGGTGTGTGACCACTTGGAGACGCCAGTTAGACCTTTTACACAAACCCTTGTAATTATTTTGTCTTATGTTGCAACTACCTCACATTTTCCATAAATATTGTTATTATGTTACTGAATGTACAGTGTCCAAACTATTTTCAGTAAAGGATTAAGGAAAATGTTTTCACAAAAATGTGTTTGTTCACAGAAAATAATTGAAAAGTATGCATTAATTAGGAGTCTGTAATATAAAAGTTGGAAAAAAAATGAATGTAGACATTAATAAATGCATTTCTATATCTTCCAAAACCTTTCAAACAATAGTGGAGAATAACAAACATTGTGGTGCAGTGGCTTCAAAACAGTGCACCCTGTCAGTCATAATTTATATACAATGCCTTGCGAAAGTATTCGGCCCCCTTGAACTTTACGACCTTTCGCCACATTTCAGGCTTCAAACATAAAGATATAAAACTGTATTTTTTTGTGAAGAATCAACAACAAGTGGGACAAAATCATGAAGTGGAACGACATTTATTGGATATTTCAAACTTTTTTAACAAATCAAAAACTGAAAAATTGGGCGTGCAAAATTATTCAGCCCCTTTACTTTCAGTGCAGCAAACTCTCTCCAGAAGTTCAGTGAGGATCTCTGAATGATCCAATGTTGACCTAAATGACTAATGATGATAAATACAATCCACCTGTGTGTAATCAAGTCTCTGTATAAATGCACCTGCACTGTGATAATCTCAGAGGTCCGTTAAAAGCGCAGAGAGCATCATGAAGAACAAGGAACACACCAGGCAGGTCCGAGATACTGTTGTGAAGAAGTTTAAAGCCGGATTTGGATACAAAAAGATTTCCCAAGCTTTAAACATCCCAAGGAGCACTGTGCAAGCGATAATATTGAAATGGAAGGAGTATCAGACCACTGCAAATCTACCAAGACCTGGCCGTCCCTCCAAACTTTCAGCTCATACAAGGAGAAGACTGATCAGAGATGCAGCCAAGAGGCCCATGATCACTCTGGATGAACTGCAGAGATCTACAGCTGAGGTGGGAGACTCTGTCCATAGGATAACAATCAGTCGTATATTGCACAAATCTGGCCTTTATGGAAGTGGCAAGAAGAAAGCCATTTCTTAAAGATATCCATAAAATGTGTCGTTTAAAGTTCGCCACAAGCCACCTGGGAGACACACCAAACATGTGGAAGAAGGTGCTCTGGTCAGATGAAACCAAAATTGAACTTTTTGGCAACAATGCAAAATGTTATGTTTGGCGTAAAAGCAACACAGCTCATCACCCTGAACACACCATCACCACTGTCAAACATGGTGGTGGCAGCATCATGGTTTGGGCCTGCTTTTCTTCAGCAGGGACAGGGAAGATGGTTAAAATTGATGGGAAGATGGATGGAGCCAAATACAGGACCATTCTGGAAGAAAACCTGATGGAGTCTGCAAAAGACCTGAGACTGGGACGGAGATTTGTCTTCCAACAAGACAATGATCCAAAACATAAAGCAAAATCTACAATGGAATGGTTCAAAAATAAACATATCCAGGTGTTAGAATGGCCAAGTCAAAGTCCAGACCTGAATCCAATCGAGAATCTGTGGAAAGAACTGAAAACTGCTGTTCACAAATGCTCTCCATCCAACCTCACTGAGCTCGAGCTGTTTTGCAAGGAGGAATGGGGAAAAATTTCAGTCTCTCTATGTGCAAAACTGATAGAGACATACCCCAAGCGACTTACAGCTTTAATCGCAGCAAAAGGTGGCACTACAAAGTATTAACTTAAGGGGGCTGAATAATTTTGCACACCCAATTTTTCAGTTTTTGATTTGTTAAAAAAGTTTGAAATATCCAATAAATGTCGTTCCACTTCATGATTGTGTCGCACTTGTTGTTGATTCTTCACACAAAAATACAGTTTTATATCTTTATGTTTGAAGCCTGAAATGTGGCAAAAGGTCGCAAAGTTCAAGGGGGCCGAATACTTTCGCAAGGCACTGTACATAACTGTCAAAAAGAAACATGAGGTGACAGAGGTTGGTTGAGTGGTAAAACCGTCAACTCTAGAGAACACATATCCCTTACTGGAGACTGGGGTTCAATTCCTGTTTCTGTTTTGTCTACCTATGCCAATCACCCACTAAAAAAAAGGGCAATGGAATTCCATTTTGCTTTTAAAAACTAACATGAAAAATTGACTACACACACAATGCCAACATGGACCTGCCTACATCACTCAAGTTACAATCTGAAGCTGTTGTGATAGAGGAATTAAATTCCTATATGTTTAACACGCAATTAAATTAATACACTCCGCCCATTTCTAAAGATTTGTAAAAAACGTATTTGCATAAATTGGGCGGAGACCAGTCTCAAAATCAAGCACTAGCGTTTATTCTCGAGAGTACTGAACATGATACAATTTACAACAGCTTATAAACTGAACATGACGTCATTAGGTTTCGAACTGTCCCGTCTCTCCAGCACTCCGGTACAATGGCAGTATAGTTCTCAAGCCTTCGTATATCCTACAGATAATTTAAGACCAAGCCAAGGTATTCCTGTGTAGATAAGCATTCTAGCCAGTCTGACAAGGAACAGACAGTCATTGTTCTAATTCTTGATTATAATTACACACATTATATTTAGTACTAGGATTAAAAGAAAATTCATACATCTATACAGTAAAATAATAGTATTCTGATTAGTCAGTCCTGATTGAAATGTATACATAATTAGTCAGAATCCCTTAACAAGTTGCCAATTATTTTTCCTGGAGTTTGATTTCACCAGAGGCCTCCAACCTTGTAACCATGTTTGGGAGTTTGGGTTGGGAGTGTTACCATGTTCAGGGTTTTGGATAAAAGGCTGTGATGCTGTTTCAGTCTTGAGGGGTGGAAGAGAACTCAGAAACCAAAGAGAGGACCCTGTGGAAGATCATCTCACCCTTTTTGTTAGTGTTATACTTCAACAATTTATGTCAGGGACAATCCTTCTTATGTTATCTAATGTGCTTGTTGTGATGCTGATGTTTTATGTTAGAGTTGAAAGTGTTATTGTGTCCATTGTATCTACATCTATTGAATTATACAACATTGAATTATAGTCTGTTGTTGTTCTCTTTTGTGAAATATATTATGTTGGTTTGTTTTTGAACTTTTTTCATGAAATAATTGTGTTAAATATATTGACAGTATTTGTTCCAAAACAGTAAGTATTTAATGAGAGGCAGGGTAATGAACAAGGATTATCAAATTGTATTTGTTGCTTGGTAGACCTTTTCTTAAAGTCATAATACCACTGGTATTTATTTGGTATTTATTATTAAATAACTTTATTGCATTCTCCTGCAGGTTGACATTCACTCTGGGTGGCAAATGGAGAACCACACCTACCCTAAGAACATGTTCCTCCTGGAGGGGTTAAAGGTCACTCAACAGTCCTCCTACCCTGCCTTCATCCTTCTCCTCATCATCTACATCTTCACGATGGTATCCAACATCGGCCTCATACTACTGATCTCCATGGAGAGGAGCCTGCACCAGCCCATGTACATCCTCTTCTGCAACCTACCTCTCAATGACGCTCTTGGAGCCACGGTTATCATCCCTCGTTTGCTGAGTGACATATTTGTGGCAAGCGCAGAACGCTACATTAACAACGTTGCGTGTGCCATCCAAGCATTTTGCGCCCACATGTTTGGCACAACATCACATACAATACTGATTATCATGGCCTTTGATAGATATGTGGCCATCTGCAACCCCCTGCGATATGCCACCATCATGACCAACAGGATGATTGCAAAACTGACTTTTTTTGCCTGGGGGTCTGCCTTTCTGCTTGTGGGGGTCCTCCTGGGCCTCACACTCAGCCTGTCACGATGCAGATCTGAAATCTTCAACCCCTTCTGTGACAATGCCTCGTTATTCAAGCTCTCCTGTGAAAGCGTTATTATTAACAATATCTATGGACTCATTTTTACCATCCTACTCCTGGGGTCCTCCATAGGGAGTGTGACACTAACATACCTTAAGATAGCTATGGTGTGTGTGAGAAACAAAAACAGGGTTCTGAATAGCAGGGCCTTGCAGACCTGCTCCACACACCTGTCTGTGTACATCATCATGCTGGTGTCCGGTTTCATCATAATCTTTCTCCATCGCTTCCCTCAGTGGGCCGACCACAGGAAACTGTCAGCCATTTTGTTTCATGTGGTTCCTCCTTGGCTCAATCCTATTATATACGGTCTGCAGACCAAAGAGATCAGACAGAAAATCTTCAACAAGTTTCAAAATAATAAAGTGACTGTATGATAAATGGTTGTAAGAAAAATTATGTATTAATTCTTATTCTGATTTGTCTCTCTCTCCCTCTCTCTCTCTCTCGTTATGAAAAGCCAACTGACATTGGTGTTGAATTGTTGCACCCTCTCGGCCATGGGTTCACATTTTCACTCGGAGGCCCCTTTCCAGCATTGGGGAACATCACCCCTCCAGCACATGTGCACATGTGCGACATCTATTTCTATGGGCACAGGCACTGTTCATGACACAAACTGTTCCCACCCCTCTTATTGGTGGAGAGAATTTAGCACGTCAAGCTAATTTACAGAGTAGTCATGGATTGTGCAACATCAATTGTTTGGTTGAAGTGGAACTGGCAGCATTTTATCAACATTATTTGTATTTTATTTTATCACTGACAAGCGAGCGCTTAGATATGGTCATTTTCATGTTTTCATAAATTTCGAGAATTTTTGGGAATTACGTATACTAAAGCGTTTGTAAAGATTATATTTGACTAATTTTCAATGGAAATATGGGCAGGGTCTCTAGTTTTTTTTGTGGGGGCCTTACCGTTAAACACTTCCTGAGAATATTTTGTATTTAGCTAACTAATTCACTATCGCTATCACAACTTCCAAAACATGGATTCACGCAAAATGTGCCTTTTATGTTCAGTAAGGGATGCCACAATAACTGACAGAAAAGAAAGCTGTTCATGGAGCAGGAGTGTTTTAACCACCAAACATTTTAGAGGAGGGAGTGCTGTTGCGGTAAAGCAAGCGGTACCGGAGCGCCAAATCTAGGTCCAAAAGGCTTCTTAACAGCTTCTACCCCCAAGCCACAAGACTCCTGAACAGCTAATCAAAGGGCTACCCAGACCCCTATTTTACGCTGCTGCTACTCTCTGTTTATTATCTATGCATGGTCACTTCTACTCTACCTACACGCACATATTACCTCAATTACCTCGACTAACCGGTACCCCCGCACATTGAATCTATACTGGTACAGTGCCCCCTGTACATAGCCTCGCTTTTGTTATTTTAGTGCTGCTGTTTAATTATTTGTTACTTCTATTTTTTACTGAACACATTTTTCTTCACTTCTTAAAGCATTGTGGTGAAGTGCTTGAAAGTAAGCATTTCACTGTAAGGTTTACACCTATTGTATTCGGGGCATGTAACAAATAAAATATGATTTGATTTATGTTGGCCACATACCACACCCCCACGGGCCTTATTGCTTAAATATATACTGTATATAGTTTCCTGTTCAATCTGATTCAGTTTAATGCTCCTACATGTATTGTACCTGTTCCTGATAATTACAGAGATCCACTAGGATCAGGGGTGGGCAAATTCCAGTCCTCGAGGGCCTGATTGGTGTCACAATTTTGCCCCAGCCCCAGCTAAAACACCTGACTCCAATAATCACCTGATCATGATCTTCAGTTTAAAATGCAATTGGATTAATCAGCTGTGTTTGCTAGGGATGGAGAAAAAGTGTGACACCAATCAGGTCCTCGAAGACTGAAGTTGCCCACCCCTGCATGTTGCTGCAATCATTCCAAAATGTCTCTAACAGACCAAGAGGGAAGACAATTGTTTATCAAGTGCCACATTGTTTTTCATCATTTGTGCCACTTGAAAACCAAACCCAGAATCAAACTGAAAACACATTTGAAACCTTCCTATTCCTTAATTTCAAAATGTTAAGTATTAAAGAAAATGTCAACAAAGTGGAATTTCATAGTGTTTTTATGAACACCATAATTTGCCAAGTGCAAGATGAGTTACGGTATGCTCAGTTCATGAAGTGCCATATGAAAAGACAATTAAAATATTCATAAATCATAAGGACTTATCCTTAGGCATTAGATAAACATGTATAAAGAGAGCTGTACAAGGCAAGCCATAAACCAATTATGCAAATATAATCATGTAAATATGCATATGAAGGGAACTGTGCAAGACAAAAAAATAAAGTGTTATGCTTAGATAATAAGGTAGAGCTGACAGAGAGACCTTAAGAAGGCACAAAATATGAGAACTATTTAAAAACACAAAGTATTAGGCCCTGAGCCTAAACACCACATAGTTTAACATATTTGGAGCACAGAGTTAGTCTGCCTGACTGGAACTCATATACTGTCCTTGTCAGCATATGTACGAAATACAATGTCTTCAGTTCAGGGATAACATCAGCACTGACATTCACATCAACAATAACAACCTGCCCGGATGGAGCCCAGACAGTAGTTTGCATCTCTCCAGTCCTGTGCAGAACATGCCCATTTCCCCTGCATGTAGTACCCCCAAAAATCTAATCAAATGTATTTGTCACATACACACGGTTAGCAGATGTTAATGCGAGTGTAGCGAAATGCTTGTGTTTCTAGTTCCGAAAATGCAGTAATCTAACCTAACAATTCCAAAACTAATACCTTATACACACAAGTGTAAAGGGATAAAGAATATGTACATAAAGATATATGAATGAGTGATGGTACAGAACGGCATAGGCAAGATGGAGTAGATGGCTGAGTCACTGGCTTGCTGGGGCTCTCTCGTGCCGTCCCTGGGGGGGGGATGCGTCACCTGGGTGGGTTGATTCACTGTTGTGGTCGGCCTGTCTGGGTTCCCCCCCCCACCCCTTGGGTTGTACCGTGTTGGAGATCTTTGTGGGCTATACTCGGCCTTGTCTCAGGATGGTAAGTTGGTGGTTGAAGATTTCCCTCTAGTGGTGTGGGGGCTGTGCTTTGGCAAAGTGGGTGGGGTTATATCCTTCCTGTTTGGCCCTGTCCGGGGGTGTCCTCGGATGGGGCCACAGTGTCTCCTGACCCCTCCTGTCTCAGCCTCCAGTATTTATGCTGCAGTAGTTTATGTGTCGGGGGGCTAGGGTCAGTTTGTTTATCTGGAGTACTTCTCCTGTCCTATTCGGTGTCCTGTGTAAATCTAAGTGTGCGTTCTCTAATTCTCTCCTTCTCTCTTTCTTTCTCTCTCTCGGAGGACCTGAGCCCTAGAACCATGCCCCAGGACTACCTGACATGATGACTCCTTGCTGTCCCCAGTCCACCTGGCCATGCTGCTGCTCCAGTTTCAACTGGCCTGGGCCCTAGGACCATGTCCCAGGACTACCTGACATGAGGACTCCTTGCTGTCCCCAGTCCACCTGGCCATGCTCCTGCTCCAGTTTCAACTGTTCTGCCTTACTATTATTCAACCATGCTGGTCATTTATGAACATTTGAACATCTTGGCCACGTTCTGTTATAATCTCCACCTGGCACAGCCAGAAGAGGACTGGCCACCCCACATATGCTCTCTCTAATTCTCTCTTTCTTTCTCTCTCTCGGAGGACCTGAGCCCTAGGACCGTGCCCCAGGACTACCTGACATGATGGCTCCTTGCTGTCCCCAGTCCATCTGACTGTGCTGCTGCTCCAGTTTCAACTGTTCTGCCTTATTATTATTTGACCATGCTGGTCATTTATGAACATTTGAACATCTTGGTCATGTTCTGTTATAATCTCTACCCGGCACAGCCAGAAGAGGACTGGCCACCCCACATAGCCCGGTTCCTCTCTAGGTTTCTTCCTAGGTTTTGGCCTTTCTAGGGAGTTTTTCCTAGCCACCGTGCTTTTACACCTGCATTGTTTGCTGTTTGGGGTTTTAGGCTGGGTTTCTGTACAGCACTTTGAGATATCAGCTGATGTACGAAGGGCTATATAAATAAATTTGATTTGATTTGATTTGATTTGATTTGATGGTATAGAGTACAGTATATACATATGAGATGAGTAATGTAGGGTATGTAAACATAATATTAAGCAGCATTGTTTAAAGTGGCTAGTGATATATTTTTTACACCAATTTCCATAAATGTTCATTATTAAAGTGGCTGGAGTTGAGTCAGTGTGTTGGCAGCAGCCACTCAATGTTAGTGGTGGCTGTTTACCAGTCTGATGGCCTGGAGATAGAAGCTGTTTTTCAGTCTCTCGGTCCCTGCTTTGATGCACCTGTACTGACCCCGCCTTCTGGATGATAGCGGGGTGAACAGGCAGTGGCTCAGGTGGTTGTTGTCCTTGATGATCTTTATGCCCTTCCTGTGATATCGGGTGGTGTAGGTGTCCTGGAGGGCAGGTAGTTTGCCCCCGGTGATGGGTTGTGCAGACCTCACTACCCTCTGGAGAGCCTTACGGTTATGGGCAGAGCAGTTGCCGTACCAGGCGGTGATACAGCCCGACAGGATGTTCTCGATTGTGCATCTAAAAGTTTGTGAGTGCTTTTGGTGAGAAGCCGAATTTCTTCAGCCTCCTTTTAATAAAGATTAAAATCCCCAGCTACAATGAATGCAGCCTCAGGATATGTGGTTTCCAGTTTGCATAGAGTCAAATAATGTTTTTTCAGGGCCATCGATGTGTCTGCTTGGGGGGGAATATATACAGCTGTTATTATAATCGAAGAGAATTCACTTGGTAGATAATGCTGTCAACATTTGATTGTGAGAAATTCTAAGTCAGGTGAACAGAAGGACTTGAGTTCCTGTATGTTGTTTTGATCACACCACGTCTCGTTAATCATAAGGCATACCCCCCCGTCCCTCTTCTTACCAGAAAGATGGTTGTTTCTGTCGGTGCGATGCGTGAAGAAACCAGCTGGCTGCACGGACTCCGTTAGCGTCTCTCGAGTGAGCCATGTGTCCGTGAAGCAAAGAACGTTACAGTCACTGATGTCTCTCTGGAATGCTACCCTTGCTCGGATTTCATCAACCTTGTTGTCAAGAGACTGGACATTGGTGAGTAGTATGCTAGGGAGTGGTGCGCTATGTGCCCGTCTCCGGAGCCTGACCAGAAGACCGCTTCCTTTGCCTCTTTTACGACGTCGTTGTTTTGGGTCACCAGCTGGGATCCGATCCATTGTCCTGGGTGGAAGGCAAAACACAGGATCCGCTTCGGGAAAGTCATATTCCTGGTCATAATGATGGTGAGTTGACGTTGCTCTTATATTCAGTAGTTCCTCCCGACTGTATGTAATGAAACCTAAGATGACCTGGGGTACCAATGTAAGAAATTAGTTCCCATAGAACCTGGGGAAGAGATGCTCCTGTACAAAGTTGTAGGGATTTGTTGAGGTGTGCACAGGAACCTTTGCTGAGCTAGCAGTGATTCAAAGTTTACGTGCATCATACTACGCATGGAAGGAACTCTGTCCTTTAGTGACCTCCTCCAAGCTGGCACGTTTACACTCCTTCAGCTTAGCAAAAACGTAATAAAATGACAAGCTTTTCTGACACTGCATGTTGATTCCATGTACACTATTAGGCTGCTGTAGCTGTGTGGCTGCTGCTGGAACTTGATGATTGGTTTAGCTTTGATGCACTTGTGAAGAAGGCTCCCCATTGGAACATTGACCCCTTCCAAACTCTTCTTAAGTGCGTTGTGGGAGTGGTACACAGGAGTTGGTGGTAGAGATGGAGAAGCGGCTGGGGTGCTGTCGGAGAACTCATCATTTGGTATGCGAACTTTAAAACAGATCCCGCTCAACCTTTTTGGAGTGAAATTCTGCTGCGTCCCCAAGTTCCACTGGCATTGCTGTACAGTACACCCCTGTCAATCATCCATACCCAGCATTCTGCACCTATTGTTATAATAGTCAATTACAGTATGTAACACTCGTTTACATGGTGTTCACAGTTGACAAGTTTACACAGTTCCCTTTTAAATAGTAAGTTTAGGTTATGTTGGCCTCCTGGGTGGTGCAGTGGTCTAAGGTACTGCATCTCAGTGCTAGCTGTGCCACCAGAGATTCTGGGTTTGAGTCCAGGCTCTGTCGCAGCCGGCCGCGACCGGGAGGCCCATGTGGTGGTGCACAATTGGCCCATCATCGTCTGCGTTAGGGAGGGTTTGTCTTGCAGGGATATCCTTGTCTCATCGTACACTAGCGACTCCTGTGGTGGACAGTGTGCAGTGCATGGTTGCCAGGTTTATGGTATTTCATCTGACACATTGGTGCGGCTGGTTTCCAGGTTGGATGGGCATTGTGTCAAGAAGTAGTGCGGCTTTGTTGGGTTGTGTTTTGGAGGACGCATGGCTCTTGACCTTTGTCTCTCCCGAGTCCATATTGGAGTTGCAGCGATGAGACAAGACTGTAACTACTACCAATTGGATACCATGAAATAGGGGATAAAAAAAATAATTCCTATTTAATTGTAAAACTCACCTTGATTCTGTACCTACCTCATCGACTGCAAGTTTTCGACCTGCCCTGCAACAGAAGAATCCAGGCAGAATGATGATGTGTTTTGCTCTGACTGGGCTGGACATCTGCTTTGAGGTACACCAGATTGTCATCCTCAACTTTGCCGCTGTGGGTGGGGGCTTATTTGATATTGATATTTCTCTGTGCTTTTGTAGCTCCTCATCTATTTCCCATCCACACTGATTGACAAGAATAAATCATTAAAGATGTCTTCGTTGGTGATATGTGGCCAATTTTTCATATCGTCCTACCACTTTTGAATAATCTGAGGATTTGGCATAGACTTGCCATTTGACATTAAACGGTTTTCCTTGGTATCATCCCACGACATTTTGACCTAGCTTGCTAAAGTTCGCAAAACGGCAAGAATGCCACAAAGGAATTCCTCCACGAAACAGAACGTTCGGACATTGTTTTGGTTACGGGATCTTAAATAAAGCAAATAGCAATATAGAATGGGAAAGCAGCCGTGCGTTTGGACAATTAATAGACACTTCAGTAAATAAAACCTGTCTTGTCTAGGAACGGAGTCTACGCAGACCGGTGCACCATAGCCAATTAGAGCTACAGTAGGCCTTCATGCAAACAAGAATTTGCCACACAGGCCTGTCATTCACTTTGAATTGGACTGTGTGTTTACAGGAAGTTGCAACAGCACAACTTTAGATTATTCGAACGCATTTGCAAAAAGCGAGAGGAGAGGAGTCTTTGAAAAACCTGGCGAACAAGTTGGATGTGTTCAACCATGGACCTGGAGAAGATGAGGATGTCATCCAGGTACACAATCATAAACTGGTAAAGGAAGTCGCGCAGCACATCATTAACCAGGGCCTGGAAAACGGCCGGAGCATTTGTAAATCCAAACGGCATGACACGGTACTCATAATGTCCATTTGGGGTGTTGACCGCTGTCTTCCACTCATCTCCCTGTTTGATGCGCACCACATTGAATGCGTTCCGTAAATCACTTTTCTTTTTAAACGTAGCTCCCTGGAGTCTCTCAAAGGCTGAGGACATAAGAGGAAGAAGGTAACGGTTCTGGATGATAATGTTATTTAAACCCCGGTAATTGATACAGGGACGGAATCCCCCATTCCTCTTGCCTACAAAGAAACCCGCTCCTGCAGGTGAAGTGGACGGCCGAATAAAACCAGCTGCCAGCGCCTCCTTAACCTCTTCAACCTATGGGGGCGCTATGTCATTATTGGATAAAAAGACGTGCCTGTTTTAAGCGCAATATTTTGTCACGAAAAGATGCTCAACTATGCATGGAATTGACAGCATTGGAAAGACAAAACTCTGACGTTTCCAAAACTGCAAAGATATTATCTGTGAGTGCCCCAGAACTAATGCTACAGGCGAAACCAAGATTAAGTTTCATACAGGAAATGCCCCAGATTCTGAAGGCACTGTGTTCCAATGTCTCCTTATATGGCTGTGAATGCGCCAGGAATGAGCCTGCCCTTTCTGTCGTTTCCCCAAGGTGTCTGCAGCATTGTGATGTGTTTGTAGGCATATCATTGGAAGATTGACCATAAGAGACTACATTTACCTGGTGTCCCGCCCGGTGTCCTGTGTCGAAATTATTGCGTAATCTGTAGGTCCATGCGCGTTCCATTTCTTCAGAAGAGAAAGTCAACTGCCACGATGGATTTTATCGTCGATAGATATGTGAAAAACACCTTGAGGATTGATTCTAAACATCGGTTTGCCATGTTTCTATCGATATTATGGAGTTAATTTGGAAAAAGTTAGCATTTTAATGACTTAATATTATTTATTTTCTTTCCTTACCCAAACGTGATGAACAAAACGGAGTGATTAGTCGACACAAATAATATTTTTTTGTAAAAACTGAACATTTGCTATCTAACTGAGAGTCTCCTCCTTGAAAACATCTGAAGTTCTTCAAAGGTAAATGATTTTGTTTGAATCCTTTTCTGGTTTTTGTGAAAATGTTGCATGCTGAAAGAGAGGCATAATCCTATGCTAGGCTATCAATACTGTTCCACAAATGCTTGTTTTGCAATGGTTGAGAAGCATATTTTGAAAATCTGAGATGACAGTGTTGTTAACAAAAGGCTAAGCTTGAGAGAATAGATTAATTTCATTTCATTTGCGATTTTCATGAATAGTTAACGTTGTGTTATGCTAATGAGCTTGCGGATAGATTTACACAATCCTGGATACAGGTTTTTTTTGTAGCTAAACGTGACGCAGAAAACGGAGCGATTTGTCCTAAACAAATAATCTTTCAGGAAAAACTGAACATTTGCTATCCGAGAGTCTCCTCATTGAAAACATCCGAAGTTCTTCAAAGGTAAATTATTTTATTTGAATGCTTTTCTGGTTTTTGTGAAAATGTTGCCTGCTGAATGCTAACGCTAAATGCTACGCTAAATGCTACGTTAGCTATCAATACTGTTCCATAAATGCTTGTTTTGCAATGGTTGAGAAGCATATTTTGAAAATCTGAGATGACAGTGTTGTTAACAAAAGGCTAAGCTTGAGAGAATAGATTAATTTCATTTCATTTGCGATTTTCATGAATAGTTAACGTTGCGTTATGGTAATGAGCTTGAGGCTGTAGTCACGATACCGGATCCGGGATGGCTCGACGCAAGAAGTTCATTATCTGTTCATGGCTGCAGTCTCTGGACCTGAGAGAGAATACAGCCCTCCTCTTGGAGGAGTGGGCAGTGCAGGAGGTCGATGGCACAATCGTAGGACCTGTGAGGAGGCAGTTCGCTGGCCCTTCATTTACTGAAGACCTGACCCAGATCCCAGTAATCCCGATGGTACGCGGGAAAGATCAGGCTTGTCATCCCTAGCCGGAGGAACAGGAGAATCAGAAGCCTCCAGACGCGCAGGGCTGGAAAGATATAGAGCAAGTTACTGGCAGGTGGACTGGCAGAACACTTCTCAAGGGCCAGTCAATTTGTGGATTATGGATAGAGAGTCACAGATGTCCAAGAACCAGGGGAAACTCAGGAGAGTCCAACAAATGTAACTGGATAAATTCCACATGATAATCCAGAACTCGTATCTGAATAGGCATGGTGAGTTGCTTCACCTTCCCAGACCCTAGGGGTTGACCTTCCAGCTTAGTGAGAGGCAGCCCCTGTTGACGAGCTAATGTGTGATCCAGAAACAGGTGGCCCCAAAGTTTATGAAAGCAGAAATGTCCAACTGCCCATTGTCTCACCGCAGGTTGGCCGGAAGCAAGGTGCGTACCGTGTCGGCAGCTGAAGATTGTATTTGACTCGCTAGTATTCTCCCGTCAAATGACGAGTCATCCCGTTTCCCGTCAGCTTGGGACAGGAGGCATGGAAATGTCCAGACTGACCACAGTAAAGACAACGTTGCTTGTTAATCCTGCACCGTCTCTCCAGAGCAGAAACCTGGTGTGTCCCAATTGCATTGGCTCTTCTGAAAGATATAAAGGAGAACCAGAGCCGAATTGACAACTCTGACGGGGTACAGGACAAGCAGATGCAGCATAAGGCAGTGGAACAAACAAAGAATCGACTCCCTCGGCGGAACCCGAAACCCTGGAAACAACTCTGAACCCCTCCATCCTCTCACGACGACGTTCCCGAAGCCGGTTGTCAATCCGGATGGCCAGAATGATAAGTTCATCCAGAGAAGTCAGTTCATCCTTGAGAACCTCGCTGAGTCCGTTCAGAAAGGCTGAGTGAAGTGCCTCTGTATCCAACCACTTTCAACGGCAAGCGTCCGAAAGTCAATGGTGTAATCTGCTACCCTCCGGCTGCCGTGTCGAAGCACAATGAGTCTTTGAGCAGCGTCCCTGCCACTGTGGGGTGATCAAAAACCCTCTTCATCTCCTGGGTGAATCTTTGACGATTAAAACAAATGTCTGATTGCTTCATATGGCCGTAGCCCAGGCCAGAGCCCGTCCTGAGAGCAAGGAGATGATGTACGCCACTCTGAAACGCTCAGTGGGAAATGTTGTTGCCTGCAGCTCGAAGGTCAGTGAGCATTGGAGCAGTAACCCACGACACCTCCCAGGATGCCCCTCATAGCGCTCCTGTGCCGGGAGATGAGGCTCCCAAAGGGATGACGACGCTGAGCCGGTAGGGAGTGGAGGATTAGGAACAGCCACTGGTGCAGCAGCCGTTGCTACCGACTGTCCTGTCTGCAGAGCGGACACAAGAGTTCTTAAATCGTCCGACAATGTCTGCAGGCACGCCTCATGGCGATCAATTCATTTTGTTTTTTATTTCATCTTTATTTAACCAGTTCCATGGTGGGTGAGAGCCGACCATAAATGATGGAATTCAGAGTGTTCCTCGGACAACTAAAAGTCCATTGTAGACTTAGGACTACTGTACCAATAATGCAAGTACGAACTCGATTCCAGGCGCATACAAACACAGCAAGCAGGAGTAAGGATAAATCCAGAACTTTTACTTTGTCTTAACAGAAACAAGGCAACCGCACAAGAGCACACTAATAAAACATGAGACCTAAGCAAAGATACAGACCAACAGAGGAACCTAAATAACAAGGCAACCAGGTGAACAGAGAAGGTAATTAAGCACAGGAGAATCCAATGAGTAATTATCAGGGTAACCTGAAATCTAGAAAACAGGGTATAGGTGCCCTCCAGCGGTAACCTAAGGAAACAACAATCAAATAACACAGAAACTGTGACACTTCTGGCTTGTACCATTAGTTTGTCTAATTCTTCTGCATCCGTTGGTACCATTAGTCTGTGTGTTTAATGGGGGCTGAGCTAGAAAGGTGTTTGTGACACAAGGGCGGATCCTGAAGGGACCCGGGGCCAAGTCTTTGTACAAAAATGTCTGTAGAGTCTGAATGGTTTGAGCTGCAAACAATTAAAAGCAATCTATGAAAAGCTGGGACTCTCATGTGACATGTTTTGCTCTATATGACGTTCACAAGCTACACAATAGTCGTTAGAAGGTAAGGGTGGGGTTCTTCATAGAAGATCATAAGAAATCCCAGGATGTAGTGTCTATAAAACTGTAATAAGCTCACATAGTTGCTGTCACAAACTCCACACAGTTGTCACTGACTAGTTGGATATTTATTTCCCACTGAGCAAACCATTTCTGTACTTACAGCATTCATATAAATTCCTTTTTATCAGGTTTTTATAATAAAAACATATAAACATGCAGATAAATGAAATTCAGATGGGTCTCGGGACTGATAAGGTTAAAGAGAACAAATCATGGATTACAGTTCTTCTATCAAGTTCTAAAATCCTGAACTTCCCTTTAATCTCTTAAAGGTCACTCAACATACCTCCAACCCTGACCTAATCCTCTTCCTTATCATCTACATCTTCACCTCGTGGCCAACATCGGCCTCATAGTACTGATCTCCATGGAGAGGAGCCTGCATCATCCCATGTACAGTACATCCTTTTCTGAAACTTGTCTCTTAATAACATAGTCGGGGCTACAGCGATGATACGTTGTCTGTTAGGGGACATTTTGACCGCAGAACCTGAGCGATATATCACTTACATAGAGTTTGTCATTCAGGCTTTCTGTGCTCATGTTTATGCAACGACATCACACACCGTTCTCATGATCATGGCCTTTGACTGGGATGTGGCCATTTGCAACCCCTTGCCATACATTACCATCATGAACAGCAAAATGGTATTCAGGATGTCTGTGTCTGCCTGGGGGGTAGCCATAGTCTGAGTGGGGATTCTGCTGGGCATCACCATCCACCTATCACGCTGTAGGTCTAACATATTTAACCCGTACTGCGACAGCGCCTCCTTATTCAAGCTCTCCTGCGAGACCGTGTTTATAAATAACATATATGTCTTAACATTTACTGTTATGCTGTTTGTCTCGTCCATAGGCAGCATCAGTCTCGCCTATCTGAAGATTGCCATTGTTTGTCTGAGTAGTAGAACAGCTCTTTAAACAGCAAGGCCCTGACAACCTGTAGCACATGCTTACTGGTCTACCATATTGTGCTGGGATGTGGGTTTACCATTATCATCCTCCATTGCTTCCTAGCCTATGCAGACCTGTGCAAACTGAATAGTGTGCTGGTTAGTGTGGTCCCTACCTGTGTCAACCACATAATATATGGTTTACAGACTAAAGAGATTAAACAGGATATTTAGGGTGTTCAAAGAGCCAAGGTAGACGCAGGATTCTGTGTTAAATCTGATGGGAAAATAAATCATATATAATATAATGAGAACTGCAGTGTATGTGTGTGGCGTTGATAAAACAAGGGAGTTTCTTCTCAACCACCACCTGAGGGACCTGTAAGGGTTCTGTTGAATTGGACGCTTGTAACGTCGTTATTCTGTTGAAGAAAGAGAGTCTGACCGAAATGCCGCGTGTTGGTTACTCATGACTTTAATGAAATGAATCGCAGTACATGAAATAACTTATAAAGACGAAAACAACAAACGGAACGTGAAACTTATTACAGCCTATCTGGTGAATACTACACAAAGACAGGAACAATCACCCACGAAATACAAAGCGAAACTTAGGCTGCCTAAATACGGTTCCCAATCAGAGACAACAAGGATCACCTGACTCTGATTGAGAATCGCCTCAGGCAGCCAAGCCTATACAACACCCCTAATCAGCCGCGATCCCAAATACTATAAACCCCAATACGAAAAACAACATATAAACCCATGTCACACCCTGGCCTACCCAAACATATAACAAAAACACAAAATACAATGACCAAGGCATGACAACGCTAACATAAGTGGAGAGCCATTATTTAATTGATGGTATGCATATTCAAAGCATGTTCTAATAATTAAAACATACAGCTGCCCCGGATTCGGTTAGTACTGATGGAAAAAAATCCTAAAGCATAATGCAAATCTACTCTAAAATAGGAATAACTAGGAATAACACTACTACTATGTTTTCAAACTGACATTTATTTTAGGTGGTGCAAAGTTTTGGATCATTGAATCATTTCTAGATTTAATTTCCGCATGCAAACCATCATAGAATATTTTATTGTGCAAAGTTTTATTTTAATTTGTGACACTTACAGAGAAGGCAGAGGCACAAAACCTAAATCTGTTGGTACACTTTATTTGACAGTGTGCTATTACTCTGATATTTAGGAATAATATTGTGAGATTGTAATTACACAATAATCACCTAACAATGACTGTTC
The DNA here is from genome assembly GCF_021184085.1 of Oncorhynchus gorbuscha. NCBI lineage: Eukaryota > Metazoa > Chordata > Actinopteri > Salmoniformes > Salmonidae > Oncorhynchus > Oncorhynchus gorbuscha. Next base: position 76,425,428 of record NC_060174.1, read on the forward strand.
TTTTTTGGTATTGATTAAAAACAAGTATAATCACATTTTAGTACTGTATCTGATAGTTTGTACAATGCGATTGAACAGGACTTTACAGTTGTTATTTCATTTTTATCAATAAACTTAAAATTATTAAATCAGATGTATACAGTTGTGCAACCTACAAAATTAACCAAATGTTAAACACAAATATTGTTTGGTTTCGTTTATAAGTGCATGATAATGAAACATTTAGCTGTTCTGCTTTCCAAACAACAAACAATAATTGGAAACAGTGACTTTGCATTATTTTGGAATCTCTGAAAATTATCACACTTTTTACCCATACTAAACTATTTTAAAGGAGCTTGAATTGAATGTTTTGCTGTCAGGACAGTGTGTTGAGTGTTTTGCGGCTCTGAGGTGAAACGTCTCTGTGTCGGCAGAAGGCCCTCTTGATGGCTGCTCTCAGCTCCTTGTTCCTCAGGCTGTAGATCATCGGGTTCAGGAAAGGAGTCAGAGCCGAGTACAGCACCGACACGATGATACGCACCTACAACAATAACACAACATGAATACAACATTAAGACAACCGCAATGCAACAATGATTCCCACGACCACAATATAACAAAAAACAATGAGACGCACTTACAATATCAACACAATGTTATCTAACCTTATCACAACATTATTAACAGTATGGCCTTGATCATATTCAACCATAAACATATACATAGCATTATTAGGGATGGTTGGATTCCATTTAAATTCCAATCAATTCAGAAAGTACTCTGAAATTCCAATTATTCTAAACGCTTTTCAATTAGGAAAATGGAATTACAATTGGAATTTCGTATACTTTCTTAATTGACTGGAATTTAAATTAAATAGACCCCAACCCTGTTATTGGGATTTTCACAGCACTGACAACATGACACAAATATACAGTGACTGAAGAGCATCAGTATGTTACACTAAAATAATACAACAGTGCCATCTCCTGGTGGGAATGTATTAGACATCAACAGTGAATGACAAATCAGAGAGGACATGGGTAACCAGAGTAATGGCACAAATATCAGTCAAACTCTTCAACTGGTGAATGTAAGATCACAGTGTTGTCTGAAGGTTGTCTGATGGAGGAGTTAAACAGTCCTTAAAACAGGGGAAGGGGGAAGGGGGGAAAGAGGATGAAGAGGAGGGTCACCTCTGGAGAGAAGTTTCCCACACGGTAGGAGATATAGACAAATGAGGCAGAGCTGTAAGAAATGGACACAACCGTCAGGTGGGCGGCACAGGTGCTAAACGCCTTCAGTCGCTCTGCAGCGCCCATTTTAGCTATCTTCACACAGATGAGGATGTAGGAAGTGAGGATGAGCACACCAGTGGTGAGCAGCGCTACGAGAGCAGAAGACAGTGACACGATGTTGTCCACCTGAGTGTCCCCACACACCAGCAGCCTCACTGAGGACGGGTCACACCAGCAGTGGCGCACCACGTTGGGTCCACAGTATGAACGCTGTACTGCCATGCTAGTGGTTGGGAAGGTGCAGATGGCACCGAAGGTCCATGCCCCAATGATGAGTAGCAGGCAGACGGGGCGGGTCATCACAGCGGCATAGCGGAGAGGATTACAGATGGCCACATAGCGGTCGTAGGCCATAGCGGTCAGCAGGGCGCGGCCGGTAACAGACATGTGGATGAAACAGTACATCTGGAGGAAGCAGCCGGGGACGGACACAGTCTTGACCTCAGTCAGGAAGCCTGACAACATGTTGGGGATGGTGACCGTTGTGTAAATCATGTCCACGATGGACAGGTTGTGGAGGAAGAAGTACATGGGGGAGCCCAGCTTCGGGTCGGTCCGGACCTTTAGGATGAGATAAAGAAAGCGGTTAGACAGTGATGTCATAGATAGGCCCAGTTGAGAGTTTTTACTGACAACATGACTCGACCAGGGGAAACTCTGGGCCCAAGCCATAAATCTCAAGAGTTCTAAACTCCTGACTCCTGGGGAGTATAGTGTTGTCTACGGGCCCTTAGAGTAAATTACAAGTGAGAGGACCTGAACAAAGCCCTTTGAATACTTACACTAACTACAACTCATGGTCTCTTATAACATCATCTATATCTAATGTTATTGTGATCTGGTTCTGGCTGTGCGTGTACAATGTACAGTACCAGGTAGATGATCATGATGTTTCCACCTAGGATGACGGTGTAGGCCAGCAGGAAGATGATAAACAGGACCATCTTCTTCTCCCCCAGACTGGCCAGGCCCTGGATGATGAAGAAGGTGACAGGGCTGGACTGGGTGCTGTTCATACCTCTGGGCCAGTGGGCCTGATAGGATCTCAGACAAACCTGGTGCAGACAGAGAGATACATTGATACCTTGTAGCCTACAGATAGAATAAGCTCATTCTTAACAAACATGGCTTTGTACAGTTATATTCTTGTTACGAAAGTATCTACAATAATATATGGTGTAACTATAATTTCTTTGAAAAGTGTTGCCTGTAGAAGCAAAATATATAACACTTATTATTTCAGATTCTCAACCTTGGTGGTGTCAGAGTGTTGAAATCTATGATATATTCGATGTGATATAACACAAACATGTATACTAATTCATAGGAAGTGGTTCTCAATTATGTTCAGTTACAGGCCCAATGCAGTCAAAATTCTGTCGTATTGTACAACAGCTGATAAAACGCAGACTGTAAACGTGTGAAGAAATTTGATGAGTATTATTTCCTGATAGTTGCTAGTTGAAAATACAATCTACACAGGACATTCTAATCGGGAGGTTTCGCATGGGTGGAGTTTTGTATGGATCGAGGCAGTATAATGCCTCGATCCATACAACTGGGAACTTGGAACTCCAACTTCCATCTTCAGTGTGTTCATGACAACTGCGAACTCGGGGAAAATGAGCTCAGACCGGGAATCATTGTTTTGAAGAGTTATCCAACTTGGAATTCCAAATTGGAAACTGGCATTTTTCCAGCCCTCCGACTTTCCCACCTGGAGGTCACTGACATCATGATTTTACTTTGTTTTTTTCCAAGTTCTCAGTTGTCCAGAAAGTAACATTATTAATGGTCAGCTTTAATATGGCAGATAGATTGTAACATCCATCAATGTAATTGTCTGCATAATTTATAATCCCCCACATGTATTTTTTGTAAATAGTACATATATATATATATACACATACATAGCCACATATGCACAAATATACATACATATACATATAGTAACATTTGTTAACATAGACCAATAACAAACATTTCCAAACCTTTTTTGCCAAGAACAGATTACTGTTCAGATGACATATTCATCCCCCTCCCCACTCAGACCACTCCCAGACAGTCCTAGACATTTTTTTGCTTGAGAAATAGTTTTTTGTTGAAAAGCTATTTTTGGTTCTTTTTGACAATTTGTATGGAAAAATATTACAGTAAGGTACTTATTTGTTAGCCAGAAATGATTTGATATTGAAATAAAAATGCCTGCCTTCGGCCTTTAACAAATCCAGCCAAAAGATTGAACGCTGATTTCAAAATGTGTTAGTGAATGCAAATATTGTGCACTAATCTGTTGAAATCTGATTACTATAACATAAAAGTTTGTAAACAAAACACACATTTACACTTAACGCTCATATATAAATAATATCTATACAAATTCACATAGTGTTTCCTACTGAAGTATTTTCAGACAAATCCACAAATCCAACTGTTAAAAAACAAAATCTGTATGATAGTTTTGCAGTATTGGAGGGTTAACCTCTTACCTGAGTGAGTGCAGGTCACACTCAGTGATCTTGAAGCTGAGCAGCTTCTTAAATACAATTATTTTACCAGCATCCCATCGTCCCTGTTTTTCCACAGGATGATGTGAGAGGCCGAAGGGACTTGTTATTTATCTAGTTTGTATGTCTACACTACATTCATTAAGAACTTTCCCTGGAATAATTAAACAAGAGAGCTCCAATGCAACGTATGTTTACATTAAACTCTAGGTAAATTGCATCATTACAGAATATTAATCATAAAAAGTAATTTAGCTACTGTATTTAACTATAATTGGTGGTGTTTGTGTGTATACTTCTCTGGTGAGTAATTAGGTATGGCCTCATTAGCTGCAAACAGATGTTAAATTGGGATTTTGTTACTGGTGGAACTGTCCGTAAAATCATGTTTAACAACTCTTACTGTGCACTGTCTTCTATTCCTACGATGGATGAACAAAGCCCAGAATTCAACTGTAACACATGGCATTGTACTTATGACTCTGAGAATATACATTTTTTTTAAACTTAGGAACAGAAACAAATAACTAAACAACTGGACATAAGCAGAAGAAAAAGAGGCCTCAAGGCAAATTTCAAATGACGCCCTTCACATTCAGTTTACACGTTTGGGCCTAATTTGTTCTCTTGTCAAAAGTTAGGAATAAGGGCTCATTTGAGACACAGACCTTCAGATAAATCAGGTTTTACTCTCCCACAGCCTTGTACAATATCAACATTAGAATAACCTTCTGTAAGGTCCTCTTCCTTTATGTTCTCTGGTTTATCAGAGTTCTTAAATGTACAGTGCCTTTCGAAAGTATTCACCCCCTTGGTATTTTTCCCATTTTGTTGCCTTACAACCTGGAATTAAAACATATTTTTGGGGGGGGTTGTATCATTTGATTCATGCAACATGCCTACCACTTATTGTGAAACGAACAAGAAATAAGACAAAAAAACTGAAAACTTGAGCGTGCATAATTATTCACCCCCCCTAAAGTCAATACTTTGTAGAGCCACGTTTTGCAGCAATTACAGCTGCAAGTCTCTTGGGATATGCCTCTATAAGCTTGGCACATCTAACCACTGTGATTTTTGCACATTCTTCAAGGCAAAACTGCTCCAGCTCCATCAAGTTGGATGGTTCCTGCTGGTGTACAGCAATCATACCACAGATTCTCAATTGGATTGAGGTTTGGGCTTTGATTAGGCCATTCCAAGACATTTAAATGTTTCCCTTAAACCACTTGAGTGTTGCTTTAGCGGTATGCTTAATGTCATTGTCCAGCTGGAAGGTGAACCTCCATCCCAAGTCTCAAAACTCTGGAAGACAAACAGGTTTCCCTCAAGAATTTCCCTGTATTTAGCACCATCTATCATTCCTTCAATTCTTACAATTTTCCCAGTCCCTGCCGATTAAAAATATCCCCACAGCATGATGCTGCCACCACCATGCTTCACTGTGGGGATGGTGTTCTCAGGCTGATGAGATGTGTTGGGTTTGTGCCAGACATAGCATTTTCCTTGTTAGACAAAAAGCTCAATTTTAGTCTCATCTGACCAGAGTACCTTCTTCACTACGTTTGGAGAGTCTCCCACATGCCCACATGCCTTTTGGCAAACAAACATGTTTGCTTATTTTTTAATTTAATTAAGCAATGGCTTTTTTTCAGGACACTCTTCCATAAAGCCCAGCTCTGTGGAATGTACAGCTTAAAGTGGTCCTATGGACAGATACTCCAATCTCCGCTGTGGAGCTTTGCAGGTCCTTCATGGTTATCTTTGGTCTCCTGCTCACAAATGTTGTTTTGTTGCTTCTCTGATTAATGCCCTCCTTGCCTGGTCCGTGAGTTTTGGTGGGCGGCCCTCTCATGGCAGGTTTGTTGTGGTGCCATGTTCTTTCCATTTTTTAATAATGGATTTAATGGTGCTCCGTGGGATGTTCAAAGTTTCAGATATTTTTTAGAACCCAACCCGGATCTGTACTTCTCCACAACTTTGTCCCTTTCCTGTTTGGAGAGCTCCTTGGTCTTCATGGTGCTACTTGCTTGGTGGTGTCCCTTGCTTAGTGGTGTCCCTTGCTTAGTGGTGTCCCTTGCTTAGTGGTGTTGCAGACTCTGGGGCCTTTCAGAACAGGTGTATATATACTGAGATCATGTGATAGATCATGTGACACTTAGATTGCACACAGGTGGACTTTATTTAATAAATTATGTGACATCTGAAGGTAATTGGTTGCACCAGATCTGATTTAGGGGCTTCATAACAAAGGGGGTGAATACATATGCGCACACCACTTTTCCGTTTTTATATATTTTTTTAAATTTCAAGCAAGTAATTTTTCTAATTTCACTTCACCAATTTGGACTATTTTGTGTATGTCCATTAAATGGAATCCAAGTAAAAAATCCATTTAACTTAAAGGTTGAATTGCAACAACATAGAAAAAACACCAAGGGGGTGAATACTTTTGCAAGGCACTGTATTCCACTGAAGACAAGTGTTAGATTCTCATGTATTAGTCACCTATGAATTTAAGGACACAGATGGAGCCACAGAGAGTACATTTGTGAGCAGGATTATTTTCAGAATGAGGGGTGCAGTAGGTCTGCTGGTTTTGCTGTTCTGTTTGTTCGGGACATGCACTCAATGAGAAAAATAGCAGACCTCCACATGTCTGGTTCATCCTTGGAGCAATTTCCAAATGCCTGAAGGTACCACATTAATCTGTACAAACAACAGTATGCAAGTATGAACACCATGAGACCACGCAGCCGTCATACCACTCAGGAAGAAATTCTGTCTCCTAGAGATGAACGTACTTTAGTGCAAAAAGTGCAAATGAATCCCAGAACAACAGCAAAGGACCATGTGAAGATGCTGGAGGAGACAAGTACAAAAATAAACAAGTCCTATATTGATATAACCTGAACGGCCGCTCAGCAACAAAGGGGCCACTGCTTCAAAAACGCCATAAAAAGCCAGACTACGGTTTGCAACTGCACATGGGGACAAAGATTGTACTTTCTGGAGTAATGTCCTCTGGTCTGATGACACAAAAATAGAACTGTTTGGCCATAATGACAATAGTTTTGTTTGGAGGGAAAAGGGTGACGCTTGCAAGCTGAAGAATATCATCCGAACAGTGAAGCACGGGGGTGGTAGCATCATGTTGTAGGGGTGCTTTGCTGCAGGAGGGACTGGTGCACTTCACAAAATAGATGGCATCATGTGGCGGGAAAATTATGTGGATATATAGAAACAACATCTCAAGATATTAGTCAGGAAGGTAAAGCTTGGCCGCAAGTGGGTCTTCCAAATGGACAATGACCCCAAACATACTTCCAAAGTTGAGGTAAATGGCTTGAGGACAACAAATTTGCTTACCGCCCCAATAGGTCCACAGATGACGCAATTGCAATCCCACTGCACACTGCCCTAACCCATCTGGACATGAGGAATACCTATGTGAGAATGCTGTTCATCGACTACAGCTCAGCAATTAACACCATAGTACCCTCCAAACTCGTCATCAAAACCCTGGGTCTCGACCCCGTCCTGTGCAACTGGGTCCTGGACTTCCTGACGGGCCGCCCCAGGTGGTGAGGGTAGGTAACAACATCTCCACCCTGCTGATCCGCAACACTGGAGCTCCACAAGGGTGCGTTCTCAGCCCCCTCCTGTATTCCCTATTCACCCACAACTGCGTGGTCATGCACGCCTCCAACTCAATCATCAAGTTTGTAGACGACACTACAGTGGTAGGCTTGATTACCAACAACGACGAGACGGCCTACAGGGAGGAGGTGAGGGCCCTCGGAGTGTTGTGTCAGAAAAATAACCACACACTCAACGTCAACAAAACAAAGGAGATGATCGTGGACTTCAGGAAACAGCAGAGGGAGCACCCCCCTATCTAAACCGACGGGACAGTAGTGGAGAGGGTAGAAAGTTTTAAGTTCCTCGGCCTACACATCACGGATAAACTGAAATGGTCCAACCACACAGACAGCGTGGTGAAGAAGGCGCAGCAGCGCCTCTTCAACCTGAGGAGGCTGAAGAAATTTGGCTTGTGTCCAAAAACACTCGCAAACTTTTACAGATGCAGAATCGAGAACATCCTGTTGGGCTGTATCACCGCCTGGTACGGCAACTGCTCCGCCCATAACCGTAAGGCTCTGCAGAGGGTAGTGAGGTCTGCACAACGCATTACCAGGGGCAAACTACCTGCCCTCCAGGACACCTACACCACCCGATGTCACAGGAAGGCCAAAAAGATCATCAAGGATAACTACCACACGAGCCACTGACTGTTCACCCCGCTATCATCCAGAAGGCGAGGTCAGTGCAGGTGCATCAAAGCAGGGACCAAGAGACTGAAAAACAGCTTCTATCTCAAGGCCATCAGAGTGTTAACTTCTTGAGTGTAGGGGGCAGGATTTTCGTCTTTTGGCTAACAAACGTACCCATTTGCAACGGCCTATTTCTCAGGCCCAGAAACTAGAATATGCATATAATTGTCAGATTAGGATAGAAAACACTCTAATATTTCCAAAACTGTCCAAATATTGTCTGTGAATATAACATAACTGATATTGCAGGCGAAAACAGGAGGAAAATCAAACCAGGAAGTGCTGTTTTTCCTGAAAGCTCTCTGTTCCATTGGATGCCTTGCCTCCATATTTCTACGCACTTTACGGATACTATTTTGAATTTTTGTCTGCGATGTCGTGACCACTCGAGCCTGTGGATTTCTGAACGCACCAAACAAATGGAGGTATTTTGTACATAAAAATAATCTTTATGGAACAAACGGAACATTTATTGTTTAAGGTTAACCGGGAGTCTCGTGAGTGCAAACACCCGAAGATCATTAAAGGAAAGCGATTTATTCTATTGCTTTTCTGACTTTCGTGACCAATCTACTTGGCTGCTAGGTGTTTGTAATATTTTGTCTACTGAGAGAGATGTTCTTACATAAACGCTTGTTATGCTTTTGCCGAAAAGTATTGAAATCTGACGCGCTAGGTGGATTAACAACAAGCTAAGCTGTGTTTTGCTCTATTGCACTTGTGATTTCATGAAAAATAAATATTTGTAGTAATTTAATTTGAATTTGGCGCGCTGCAATTCAGCGGGTGTTGTTGAAAATGATCCCGCTAACGGGATGGGTGCGTCAAGTAGTTAAACAGCCATCACTAACATTGAGTGGCTGCTGCCAACTTACTGACTCAACTCCAGCCACTTTAATAATGGAAAAATTGATGTAATAAATATATCACTAGACACTTTAAACAATTCCACTTCATATAATGATTACATACCCTACATTACTCATCTCATATGTATATACTGTAATCTATACCATCTACTGCATCTTGCCTATGCCGTTCTATACCATCACTCATTCATATATTCTTATGTACATATTCTTAATCATTCCTTTACACTTGTGTGTATAAGGTAATTGTTGTGAAATTGTTAGGTTAGATTACTAGTTGGATATTACTGCATTGTCGGAACTAGAAGCACAAGCATTACGCTACACTCACCTTAACATCTGCTAACCATGTGTATGTGACAAATAAAATTTGATTTGATAAGAAGTCAAGGTATTGGAGTTGCCATCACAAAGCCCTGATCTCAAGCCTATAAAATGTGTTGGCAGAATGTAAAAGCGTGTGCGAGCAAGGAGGCCTACAAACCTGACTTCGTTACACCAGCTCTGTTAGGAGGAAAGGGCCAAAATTCACCCAACTTATTGTGGCAAGCTTGTGGAAGGCTATCCGAAACGTTTGACCCAAGTTTTAAAAAATGTAAATGCAATGCTAACAAATACTAATTGAGTGGATGTAAACTTCTGACCCACTGGGAATGTGATGAAATAAATAAAACTGTAATAAATCATTCTCTACTATTATTCTGACATTTCACATTCTTAAAATAAAGTGGTGATCCTAACTGACCTAAAACAGGGAATATCTACTTGGATTAAATGTCAGTAATTGTGAAATACTGAGTTTAAATGTATTTGGCTAAGGTGTATGTAAACTTCAGACTTCTACTGTATGTGTTAAGTAATGTTTATGATAGGCTAACATAGTTTGAGGGTTGGAAAAGGGGTCTACAAATTCATAATAATAATAATTATTATATTTTGATTAAGATGGTTAGGTTTGTCCATGTTTCTCTCCATTGCAGCATAAGCGGTCAGGTTGAGTGTCAGTGAGAACCAGGTAGATGAGCTGAAGAGAGAGAATACAGGCTAAATTACAACCTTGAGTTAGGCCTATATAAATCACTTCACATTGATTGGTATTCAAGCCCAAGAAGCAGAACTGTCAGCCTTGGAGGACAGAATGACAGAGAAAAAGTGAAACTGCAGGAAAAGCATTGCAAAACCTGTTTTATCTAATATTTGTGAGGGGCTTAGATTGTAAAAAAATATTCTTATGATTATAGTCTTGGAAGGTAGAGAGTGCCAGTGAGAGTGAAGTGGAGATAAAAATAAAGCATTAAGGTGTATTTAACCTCTACAGGATCGGTGTCCCTCCACCCGGACGGCTGAGCTAACGTGCACTAATGTGATTAGCACGACGTTGTAAGTAACAAGAACATATAAGACATAGACATATCTTATATGGGCAGAAAGCTTCAATTATTGTTAATCTAACTCCAATTTAAAGTAGCTATTACAGTGAACAAATACCATGCTATTGTTTGAGGAGAGTGCACAACAACAAATAACTCTTATCACGGCAACCTTTTTGATACATTCACCTCTGAAAGTAAATAATGTGCTTACATTCAGTAATCTTGCTCTGATTTGTCATCCTGAGGGCCCCAGAGATAAAATGTAGCATAATCTTGTTTGATAAAACCAATTTTTATGTTCAAATGTAGGAACGTTTGAACTCCTGTTGTTCTTAGGCAAAATGCCACAAGGAGTCCCTGGATACAGCCCTTAGCCATGGAATATTGGCCATGAACCCCCGATGTGCCTTATTACAATGATAAACTGGTTAGCAACATAATTAGAAAAGTAAAAAAAGTAATTTTGCGTCATACCAGTGGTATATTGTCTGATATGCCACAGCTTTAATAATTTAAAAGGCAGTGCCTTCAGAAAGTATTCATACCCCTTTACTTATTCCACATTTTGTTGTGTTGCAGCCTGAATTCAAAATGGATTTTAAAAAATGTTCTCTCCCATCTACACACAATACCCCATTATGACAAAGTGAAAACATGTTATTGAAAATGAAATTCGGAAATATCTCATTTACATAAGTATTCACACCACTGATTCACCTTTGGAAACAATTACAGCTGTGAGTCTTTCTGGGTAAGTCTCTAAGAGCTTTCCACACCTGCATTGTACAATATTTAAACATTATTCTCAAAAAAATATTCAAGCTCCTTCCATTTGGTTATTGCAATGGCAAGACAGCCATTTTCAAGTCTTGACATAGATTTTCAAGCCAATTTAAGCCAAAACTGTAACTAGGCCACACAGGAACATTCAATGCAGTCTTGGTAAACAACTCCAGTGTATATTTGGCCTTGTGTTTTAGGTTATTGTCCTGCAAATGTGAAATTATCAGCCATTGTCTGTTGGAAAGCAGACAATCAGGTTTTTCTCTATGATTTTGCCTGTGCTTAGCTCTAATACGTTTATTTTTATCCCCTCCCCCAAAAAAACTCCCTAGTTCTTGCCAACAAGCATACTCATAACATGATGCAGCCACCACCATGCTTGAAAATATAAAAAGTGATAACTCTTTGTAATCAGGCAATAAAGTACATTTCTTTGCCACATTTTTTGCAGTTTTACATTGATGCCAATTGCAAAGAGGATGCATGTTTTGGAATATTTTTTATTCTGTACAGGCTTCTTTCTTTCCACAATGTGATTTAGGTTAATATCGTGGAGTAACTACAATGTTGTTGATCAAGCCTTAGTTTTCTCCTATCACAGCCATTAAACTCTGTAGCTGGTTTAAACCTTGTGCATTGTGGTATGGGTCACATTGTTTAAACACACTCAATGTTATGCGGAGTGGAACAGGGAATCCCAAGAGCAGACTCAGACGAGGAGACTGGGATGAAGTAACCAAGGCATTTATTGAAACATAGGGGGAAGATGGAGTGCAGGCCAGTGGAAGCTCGGATGGGTTGCAGGAAAGCGGGTGAAGAGGCTGAGGCTGGAGCGAGAGGGGTTGGGACAGGGTAAGCAGGTCCGGAGGGGAATCCAAGAGAGCAGTAGAGTGGGGAATCCAGGGCAGAGTAGCAGGATGAGGAGACATAGAACTGGAGACAGGGACCAGAGTCAGAGCAGGCAGAACTGTAGCAGAGAGGAAAACCGTGTCAGGCAAGGAAAACAGGCACAATAGGATAACAGGACCGAAATCGTTATGGCTAGAAATGGCTAGAAACAGAATGACTAAGCAGAGATTTCTATCTGGCAGTGTGGAAGTGGCAGGACTGAGTATTTGTAGAGGTCTTGATTATGCTGAACAGGTTGCAGCTGATGGGGATCTGCTCTGACTCCAGCACACCTGTCTCCGCCCACACAATCACACACACAGAGAGAGAGGGAGAGGGAGAGAGCACTGGGGGAGTGGCAGCAGGTCAAGGAGACACAGGATGAGCAGTAAGGGCGTGACAGGAGCAGATGTAATACGCAAGACAGTCAAAGAATCAAGTAAAAACAGGCAAAACTTTTTTTTACATTTAGTCTTATCAGACCTTTCAGACAGAGGAAATACAACATTTTATTTCAAAAACTTTTTTTTCTCCCCTTTTTCTCCCCAATTTCGTGGTATCCAATTGTTAGTAGTTACTATCTTGTCTCATCGCTACAACTCCCGTACGGGCTCGGGAGCAACGAAGGTCAAGAGCCATGTGTCCCCTGAAACACAACCCAATCAAGCCACACTGCTTCTTAACACAGCGCGCATCCAACCCAATGTGTCGGAGGAAACACCTTACACCTGGCAACCTGATCAGTGCACACTGCGCCCGGCCCGCGACAGGAGTCGCTAGTGCTCAATGAGACAAGGATATCCCTACCGGCCAAACCCTCCCTAATCCTGACTACGCAAGGCGAATAGTGCGTCGCCCCATGGACCTCCTGGTTGCGGCCGGCTGTGACAGAGCCTGGGCTCTGGAGTGTCTACTAATGGCGGTTCTGGTGCGGGTCGAAATACCCGCTCATCCGCCAGCATCGGGGGCAGGTCTGGTGCGGGACAAATTACCCTCTCATCCTGTGGATCCAGCCCTGCACCCAGGCTTAACACTGTGCCTGGACTGGACCTAGGCGCAGGGGAAGGCTCTGGCCATGGAGCTGGAGGTTCTGGACCGTTGACCATCGCAGGAGGTTCCGGACCGTGGACCGTCTCAGGAGGTTCCGGACTGTTAAACGTCGCTGGAAGCTCCGGACTGTTAAACGTCGCCGGAAGCTCTGGACTGGGAACTGTCGCCGGAAGCTCCAGACTGGGAACCGTCGCCGGAAGCTCTGGACTGGGAACCGTCGCCGGAAGCTCTGGACTGGGAACCGTCGCCGGAAGCTCTGGACTGGGAACCGTCGCCGGAAGCTCTGGACTGGGAACCGTCGCCGGAAGCTCTGGACTGGGAACCGTCACCGGCAGCTCTGGACTGGGGATTGTCGTAATAAGCCTGTTGTGTGGGGCCGGCACTGATGGTACCGGGCTGGTGACACGCACCTCAGGGCGAGCGCGAGGAGCAGGCACAGGACGTACTGGACTGGGGAGGCGCACTGGAGGCCTAGTGCGTGGAGCCGGGACAGGTTTGGGGCAATGCTGTAATAAGTTGGTTGTACTCTTGGATTGAGCAGACCTTTCCATACAATTCTTATAACTCCATGAAGGACATAACTCTACAATTCCAATTTACAATATCATTTAAGTACAAAATACACTTTTCAAACATCTTTCCCCTAAATACAGGTATTTTATCAACCAGCACATTTGAGTTCAGCCATAATATTTGCTGTAATATTTGTCCTATCTTCAGGGGTGAAATTGAAATTGTAGCCAGCTCTAAATGCATGTTTGAAATAGAGAGATACTTTGAAACATGGCAATCTGCAGAAAGGCAAAAATGCTATTTTTAAACAATGGATGAGCTTTTCTTAGTAAACTACTTGAGAACCATTTAGGGTTCAAATAAACCTTTTGAATGAGTGAAGCTTTTAGAGAGAGGTTTAGTGCTTTTATATTTAATAATCTCAACACACCCAATTCATATTCATTATATAGATAGGCATGTTTTATTTTGTCTGGTTAGCGTCCCAGATAAAACTAAATATTTTTTGCTCATATGATTTGAAAAACGAATATTCAGGAGTAGGCAGCGCCATAAGTGAGTAAACTGAGATATGACTAAGGAGTTAATCAGGGCAATCTTTCCATAAATATACAGGTATTTACCTCTCCATGGTTGCAGGTTCTGTCTTATTTCTTGTTTGTTTCACAATAAAAAATACTTAGCATCTTTAAAGTGGTAGGCATGTTGTGTAAATACAATGATACAACCCCCCAATAAATATATTTTAATTCCAGGTTGTAAGGCAACAAAATAGGACAATACCAAGGGGGGGGGGTGATTACTTTCGCAAGCCACTGTATATCATACATAAACACCTTCCTAACATTGAGTTGCACCGAACCTTTTGCCCTCAGAACAACGTCAATTCGTTTCGGCATGAACTCTACAAGGTGTTGAAAGCATTCCACAGGGATACTGGCCCATGTTAACTCCAGTGTGTCCCACATCTGTGTCAAAGTGGCTGGACGTCCTTTTTTGTGGTGGACCATTCTTGATACACACAGGAAACTGTTGAGCGTAAAAACCCAGCAGTGTTGCAGTTCTTGACACATTCAAATTGGTGCGCCTGGCACCTACTACCATACCCTGTTCAAATGCACTTAAATATTTTGTCTTGCCCATTCACCCACCCTCTGAATGGCACACATACACAATCCATGTCTCAATTGTCTTAAGGTTTAAGAGGGAGCAGGATTCTGAGTCAGGGGATCAGGCTCTGGTGGTAATCAGGGCAGAAGTGCAGCACGGCTGTTCCTCCTCCTCTGGCACCCTCTGCTAAGACTGAATCTTAGCAGAGTTATTAAGGAGTAAGCAAGAACCGCTGAGAACCATCTCAAGGTCGAAATCACCCTTCACAGAGTGGCAGTGTGATTTTAAACACCGATTCAATAGAACCATTGAGAGCTAGACAACCTACAGGAGCACTGACCCTCTCAACACAATGACTGACGGATTTAACAAGGTTTATTAGAGATATATAGATTTAAAGATCTTACTGAGGCAGTGACCTGTATCGGAGCTATATGATGAAATGATTTAGAAGGGTTGGTCTTGTTCTGGAAACACTTAGTGAATGTTAAAACCTGTACACTTACATTTGGACATGGTGGCTGAATGAACCTGAAGGGAAGTTCACTTGTAGGTACAGATGTAGGTACAGATGTAGTATCTTAATATGATCACTCTTTTGTTGCTGAGAATTTTCCTGTGAACCAGGAAATGCAAACTTCTAAAGTTTGTCATTTCCACCGTCAAATTTCAGACCTAATTTGCCATAAAGAAAAATGTATCAACCCCTAAATAAAAGTTCCATTAATTATAATCCACATAATAATTCACATTTCCTGTTGCTGCAGCATTATTTTCCTGCTCTAGCAAACTGCCTGAAATTAAGCTCCAACATCTGTAACTATAGCTCTGTCCCGAATATTGTATATGCCTTTGGGAGGGCCAGACACATCAACAGCAGAGGGAACACTCACTGCACACAAAGCACAAGTCATATTTTTGCCACACCCTGATCTGTTTCACTTGTCTTGTGATCGTCTCCACCCCCTCCAGGTGTCGCTTATTTTTCCCGGTGTATTTATCCCTGTGTTTTCTGTCTCTCTGTGCCAGTTTGTCTCGTCTTGTCAAGTCAACCAGTGTGTTTTTTCCGTGCCTCTGCTTTTTCTTATCTCTCTTTTGCTAGTCTTCCTGGTTTTGACCTTTGCCTGCCCTGACTCTGAACACGCCTGCCTGACCATACTACCTGCCCTGACCTCGAGCCTGCCTGCCACTCTGTACCTCCTGGACTCTGACCGTGTTATGATATTTTTGGCTGTCCAACGACCATTCTCTTGCCTGCCCCTTGGATACTAATAAATATCAGAGACTCAAACCAATCTTCCGGGTTGGAGCGAGCGGTCGCATCGGCACTTCGCTCCGCAGGTAGTATAACTTTTTCATTACATTTCATTACATTTCATTATAGCACAACGGTTTGATTTGTCTAATCTTAGCAATCTTAGCAATTTCTTTTTAGCTAGCTACATAGCCGTCTTTGTATCAAAGATAATTGCGTAATTATCGTATTTCGCCGTCCTAACGTAGTCTTCACTAGCCAGCTAGCTAACGTCCACTGATTAGCTGCACTGGAGAAACTATTACACTCAACTGAACGACTTGATTAGTGTAGTGTTAGCTAGCTACATAGCTGTCTTTGCTGTCTTCGTATCCAAGATAATTGTGTAGTTTAGAGTGTGTAGTCTTAGAGTGATTATCTTAATTTACCGAGGTTAGCTAGCCAGCTATTTGTCGTCCTTAACGTAGGAGACTCTGCTAGCTAGCCAACAGCTAGCCAACAGCTAGCCAACGTCTTCTGAATAGAACTCAGCATCCCGGTCGCATTCACAGGTAGTATCACATTTTTCATTTCATTTCATTACAGTACAACGGTTTGATTTGTTTGATCGTAGCTAGCTACATAGCTAGCTACATAGCCGTCTTTGTATCAAAGATAATTGTGTAGCCTAGAGCGATTTTCTAGGTTAGCTAGCCAGCTATTGTCGTTCTTTTAACGCAACGTAACGTAAACAACACTGCTAGCTAGCCAGCTAGCCCCCGAATAGCAACACTCAACGGAACGACTTGATTAGTGTAGTGTCAACAACGCACCCACTGCCAGCTAGCCTACTTCAGCAGTACTGTATCATTTTAATCATTTTAGTCAATAAGATTCTTGCTACGTAAGCTTAACTTTCTGAACATTCGAGACGTGTAGTCCACTTGTCATTCCAATCTCCTTTGCATTAGCGTAGCCTCTTCTGTAGCCTGTCAACTATGTGTCTGTCTATCCCTGTTCTCTCCTCTCTGCACAGACCATACAAACGCTCCACACCGCGTGGCCGCGGCCACCCTAATCTGGTGGTCCCAGCGCGCACGACCCACGTGGAGTTCCAGGTCTCCGGTAGCCTCTAGAACTGCCGATCTGCGGCCAACAAGGCAGAGTTCATCTCAGCCTATGCCTCCCTCCAGTCCCTCGACTTCTTGGCACTGACGGAAACATGGATCACCACAGACAACACTGCTACTCCTACTGCTCTCTCTTCGTCCGCCCACGTGTTCTCGCACACCCCGAGAGCTTCTGGTCAGCGGGGTGGTGGCACCGGGATCCTCATCTCTCCCAAGTGGTCATTCTCTCTTTCTCCCCTTACCCATCTGTCTATCGCCTCCTTTGAATTCCATGCTGTCACAGTTACCAGCCCTTTCAAGCTTAACATCCTTATCATTTATCGCCCTCCAGGTTCCCTCGGAGAGTTCATCAATGAGCTTGATGCCGTGATAAGCTCCTTTCCTGAGGACGGCTCACCTCTCACAGTTCTGGGCGACTTTAACCTCCCCACGTCTACCTTTGACTCATTCCTCTCTGCCTCCTTCTTTCCACTCCTCTCCTCTTTTGACCTCACCCTCTCACCTTCCCCCCCTACTCACAAGGCAGGCAATACGCTCGACCTCATCTTTACTAGATGCTGTTCTTCCACTAACCTCACTCCCCTCCAAGTCTCCGACCACTACCTTGTATCCTTTTCCCTCTCGCTCTCATCCATCACCTCCCACACTGCCCCTACTCGGATGGTATCGCGCCGTCCCAACCTTCGCTCTCTCTCCCCCGCTACTCTCTCCTCTTCCATCCTATCATCTCTTCCCTCTGCTCAAACCTTCTCCAACCTATCTCCTGATTCTGCCTCCTCAACCCTCCTCTCCTCCCTCTCTACATTTTCCTCCTCTGTCTCTGCTGCTAAAGCCACTTTCTACCACTCTAAATTCCAAGCATCTGCCTCTAACCCTAGGAAGCTCTTTGCCACCTTCTCCTCCCTCCTGAATCCTCCTCCCCCTCCCCCCCCTCCTCCCTCTCTGCAGATGACTTCGTCAACCATTTTGAAAAGAAGGTCGACGACATCCGATCCTCGTTTGCTAAGTCAAACGACACCGCTGGTTCTGCTCACACTGCCCTACCCTGTGCTCTGACCTCTTTCTCCCCTCTCTCTCCAGATGAAATCTCGCGTCTTGTGACGGCCGGCCGCCCAACAACCTGCCCGCTTGACCCTATCCCCTCCTCTCTTCTCCAGACCATTTCCGGAGACCTTCTCCCTTACCTCACCTCGCTCATCAACCCATCCCTGACCGCTGGCTACGTCCCTTCCGTCTTCAAGAGAGCGAGAGTTGCACCCCTTCTGAAAAAACCTACACTCGATCCCTCCGATGTCAACAATTACAGACCAGTATCCTTTCTTTTCTCTCCAAAACTCTTGAACGTGCCGTCCTTGGCCAGCTCTCCCGCTATCTCTCTCTAAATGACCTTCTTGATCCAAATCAGTCAGGTTTCAAGACTAGTCATTCAACTGAGACTGCTCTCCTCTGTATCACGGAGGCGCTCCGCACTGCTAAAGCTAACTCTCTCTCCTCTGCTCTCATCCTTCTAGATCTATCGGCTGCCTTCGATACCGTGAACCATCAGATCCTCCTCTCCACCCTCTCCGAGTTGGGCATCTCCGGTGCGGCCCACGCTTGGATTGCGTCCTACCTGACAGGTCGCTCCTACCAGGTGGCGTGGCGAGAATCTGTCTCCTCACCACGCGCTCTCGCCACTGGTGTCCCCCAGGGCTCTGTTCTAGGCCCTCTCCTATTCTCGCTATACACCAAGTCACTTCGCTCTGTCATAACCTCACATGGTCTCTCCTATCATTGCTATGCAGACGACACACAATTAATCTTCTCCTTTCCCCCTTCTGATGACCAGGTGGCGAATCGCATCTCTGCATGTCTGGCAGACATATCAGTGTGGATGACGGATCACCACCTCAAGCTGAACCTCGGCAAGACGGAGCTGCTCTTCCTCCCGGGGAAGGACTGCCCGTTCCATGATCTCGCCATCACGGTTGACAACTCCATTGTGTCCTCCTCCCAGAGCGCTAAGAACCTTGGCGTGATCCTGGACAACACCCTGTCGTTCTCAACCAACATCAAGGCGGTGGCCCGTTCCTGTAGCTTCATGCTCTACAACATCCGCAGAGTACGACCCTGCCTCACACAGGAAGCGGCGCAGGTCCTAATCCAGGCACTTGTCATCTCCCGTCTGGATTACTGCAACTCGCTGTTGGCTGGGCTCCCTGCCTGTGCCGTTAAACCCCTTCAACTCATCCAGAACGCCGCAGCCCGTCTGGTGTTCAACCTTCCCAAGTTCTCTCACGTCACCCCGCTCCTCCGTTCTCTCCACTGGCTTCCAGTTGAAGCTCGCATCCGCTACAAGACCATGGTGCTTGCCTACGGAGCTGTGAGGGGAACGGCACCTCAGTACCTCCAGGCTCTGATCAGGCCCTACACCCAAACAAGGGAACTCCGTTCATCTACCTCTGGCCTGCTCGCCTCCCTACCACTGAGGAAGTACAGCTCCCGCTCAGCCCAGTCAAAACTGTTCGCTGCTCTGGCCCCCTAATGGTGGAACAAACTCCCCCACGACGCCAGGACAGCGGAGTCAATCACCACCTTCCGGAGACACCTGAAACCCCACCTCTTTAAGGAATACCTAGGATAGGATAAGTAATACCTCTCATCCCCCCCCCTTTAAGATTTAGATGCACTATTGTAAAGTGACATGTTCCACTGGATGTCAAAAGGTGAATGCACCAATTTGTAAGTCGCTCTGGATAAGAGTGTCATGCAGGTGAAAGAGGACCCAAAAGCGACTTGGCGAAAACAGAGTCTTTAATCCAGTAAAGTAAATACAAACAAAAAACACAACTTTCACTCGAAATGACGAGGACAAACTGGAGACTCGATCTTGAACAGCAGGTGAACAGCAGGTTGCCTCGGGAAGGCACTTGACCAGACAGACTCAGACACCTGCTCACAAACACGCAGCATCTGAGGAAAACACGACACGACAGGGCGATACACAAACACAGCACAGGTGAATTCTAGACAAGGAACCGACAGGACAGGAGAGAAGAGAGCGAGAACACAAAGGAAGAAATAGGGACTCTAATCAGGGGGGAAAGGATCGGGAACAGGTGTGGGAAGACTAAATGATTGATTAGGGGGAATAGGAACAGCTGGGAGCAGGAACGGAACGATAGGAGAGAATCCACTAAGAGAGTCCCCGAGCGAGATCTTATGAGTGAGAGAGGGAGGGGGAGAGAGAGGGATAGAAAGAGGAAAGAACCTAATAAGACCAGCAGAGGGAAACGAATAGAATGGGAAGCACAGGGACAAGACAAGATAATAAATGACAAAACATGACAGTACCCCCCTCTCACCGGCGCCTCCTGGCGCACTCGAGAGGAATCCTGGCGGCAACGGGAGGAAATCATCAATGAGTGAACGGTCCAGCACGTCCCGAGACGGAACCCAACTCCGTAACCCTCCCAATCCACTAAGGAGACTCTCCTCAGGACCGTAACCCTCCCAATCCACTAAGTATTGGTGACCCCTGTCCCGTCTAACGAGGCCATGAATTCTGCATGTCCATGATCTTATGTACCTTGTAAATAGGTGCGCTCTTCCCCGACAAGGCAGACGGGAGGGGGTGAGGGTCGAGAAGGAATGGGGTGCGGTCTGAAGAAGGAGGGCTTAACACAGGAGACATGGAAGACAGGATGGACGCGCTGGCGAATAGACGCAAGAGTGCCTCGAACACCGGGATGACCAGCTAACTTGGCAGAGTGAGCCCACTGAAGAACAGCCAGCGGTGTGGAAACAGGAACTGAAGAGGAGGTTACTAGGACGACCTGGGAGTGCTTGCTTAACCTGTCTTTCAATTCCCCAGACTGTTAACCCGGACAACACGCCCATGGAAGAATCCCCTCGGGATCAGTAGAAGCCACAGAAGAACTAAACAGACGGGATAAGGCATCAGGCTTGGTGTTCTTGCTACCCGGAGGAAGAAATTCGCGAGTGAAAAACAACGCCAACGACTCTCTTGGCAGAACGGATGTACTCAAGGTTCCTGTGGACAAAAGGAACGGTCTTCCAATCACTGTCGCCATTCGCCTATTGGCGGCTCTTACCCACATCATAGTTGCTCAGATGGCCCGATGAGAAAAATAAGCGCAAGGATGAACCTTATCGTCAGACTGGAACCTCCCACCCTACCTCTGAGGTCAACCTCGACAATGAATTGTCTAGTGGCGTCCAGGACGTTGGACGGACGTAAACGTTCTTTTAGAAGATCGCTCCCTGAACCGGACCACTTAAACACGGCAAGCTGGGATGAGCAACTTGACCGAATGCCTTCAGCGGAAATTACCGAGGAAATTGGCTGGAAAGGAACAGGGAATGAAATGTGCCAGGCAGTAACCCAAAGCGAACTGCAACTCGACACGTCTGGCAACGGGCCAATCACAAACTGGGATAACCCTGGCCCCCTAGCAAGCGGATGGCGAAGTTCACGACGAGAAAAATAACGGAGGAGACATAGAATTCTCAGACTTTACGTAGGAGACAATTCTTTTAGAAGATCAAAAGCTCCTGGGCGGAACCGGACCACTTAAAACACGCCTGTGAGAGGGGCAGGGGAGAATGAAAACGTGCTGAACATGAATCTCGACACGTGACGGAGAAAAAATCAGGATCCATCTGAATGCAGAAATAGACAAAAACAGGAGACATGTTCTCAGACATGTCTTCTCTAAAAGAAACATCATGCTAATGCTCGAGTGAAAAAAAATCAGGGCAAAAGCATTTCAGCATGTCGTACTCAAAATGCCCTAACGGAGTGTTAACGCCGTTTTCCACTCGTCCCCCTCCCTCTCTGATGCGAGATGGTAAGCGTTACGAAGGTCCAACTTGGCACCTGGCTCCCTGCAGAATCTCGAAGGCTGATGACATAAGGGAAGCGGATTTCTTAACCGTTATGTCATTCAGCCCTCGATAATCCACGCAGGGCGCAGAGTACCGTCCTTCTTCTTAACAAAAGAACCCCGCCCCGAAGAAGAAGGCACTATGGTACCGGCGTCAAGAGACACAGACAAATAATCCTCGAGAGCCTTACGTTCGGGAGCCGAGAACTACCCCGAGGAGGAGTGGTCCCCGGAAGGAGATCAATACTACAATCATACGACCGGTGAGGAGGAAGGGAGTTGGCTCGGGACCGACTGAAGACCGTGCGCAGATCATGATATTCCTCCGGCACTCCTGTCAAATCGCCAGGTTCCTCCTGAGAAGTAGGGACAGAAGAAACGGGAGGGATGGCAGACATTAAACACTTCACATGACAAGAAACGTTCCAGGATAGGATAGAATTACTAGACCAATTAATTGAAGGATTATGACATACTAGCCAGGGATGACCCAAAACAACAGGTGTAAACGGTGAACGAAAAATCAAAAAAGAAATAGTCTCACTGTGGTTACCAGATACTGTGAGGGTTAAAGGTAGTGTCTCAAATCTGATACTGGGAAGATGACTACCATCTAAGGCGAACATGGCGTAGGCTTCTCTAACTCTCTGAAAGGAATGTCATGTTTCCGAACCCATGCTTCGTCCATGAAACAACCCTCAGCCCCAGAGTCTATCAAGGCACTACATGTAGCACCGAACCGGTCCAGCGTAGATGGACCGACAAAAATAGTACAGGATCTTGATGGAGAGACTTGAGTAGTTGCGCTCACCTGTAGCCCTCCGCTTACAGATGAGCTCTGGCTTTACTGGACATGAATTAACAAAATGTCCAGCAACTCCATAATAGAGGCACAGGCGGTTGGTGATCCTCCGTTCCCTCTCCTTAGTCGAGATGCGAATCCCTCCCAGCTGCATGGGCTCAGATGCATGGGCCGACTCTGAGCCCCCGCCCGGCCGGAGAGGAGGGAGATGGTTTGCGATGCGGAGCAGGGAAACACCGTTGATTTACTGCGAGCTCTCTTCCACGAGCCATGGTGACGAAGATCTCTTCCCACCCCGTCGTTCCCGTATGCGGATGGCGAGAGCAATCAAAGAGTCCACATCTGAAGGAACCTCCGGGAGAGAATCTCATCCTTAACCACTGCGTGGAGTCCCTCCAGAAAACGGCGAGCAGCGCCGGCTCGTTCCACGCACTAGAGGCAGCAAGAGTGCGAAACTCAATAGAATAATCCTTTATGGACCGTTCACCTTGGCATAAGGAAGCCAGGGCCCTAGAAGCCTCCCCACCAAAAACTGAACGGTCAAAAACCGAATCATCTCCTCTTTAAAGTTCTGGAACTTGTTAGAGCAATCAGCCCTTGCCTCCCAGATAGCTGTGCCCCATTCTCGAGCCCGGCCAGTAAGGAGTGAAATGACGTAAGCAACCCGAGCTCTCTCTCTAGAGTATGTGTTGGGTTGGAGAGAGACACAATCTCACACTGCGTGAGAAAGGAGCGGCACTCAGTGGGCTGCCCGGAGTAGCAAGGTGGGTTATTAACCCTAGGTTCTGGAGGCTCGGCAGGCCAGGAAGTAACAGGTGGCACGAGACGTAGACTCTGGAACTGTCAGAGAGGTCGGAAACCTGAGCGGCCAGGTTCTCCACGGCATGGCGAGCAGCAGACAATTCCTGCTCGTGTCTGCCGAGCATGGCTCCTTGGATCTCGACGGCAGTGTAACGAGCGTCTGAAGTCGCTGGGTCCATTCCTTGGTCGGTTCCTTCTGTCATGCAGGTGAAAGAGGACCCAAAAGCGACTTGCGAAAACAGAGTCTTTAATCCAGTAAAGTAAATACAAACAAAAAACACAACTTTCACTCGAAATGACGAGGACAAACTGGAGACTCGATCTTGAACAGCAGGTGAACAGCAGGTTGCCTCGGGAAGGCACTTGAACCAGACAGACTCAGACACCTGCTCACCACGCAGCATCTGAGGAAAACACGACACGACAGGGCGATACACAAACACAGCACGGTGAATTCTAGACAAGGAACCGACAGGACAGGAACGGAACACAAAGGAAGAAATAGGGACTCTAATCAGGGGAAAGGATCGGGAACAGGTGTGGGAAGACTAAATGATTGATTAGGGGAATAGGAACAGCTGGGAGCAGGAACGGAACGATAGAGAGAAGAGAGAGCGAGAGAGTGAGAGAGGGAGGGAGAGAGAGGGATAGAAAGAGGAAAGAACCTAAAACATGACAAAGAGCGTCTGCTAAATGACTTAAATGTAAATGTAATCTGCCTCCCATGTCTGCATCTGGGTCTCACCCTGTGCCCTTATAGTTTTTGTCAGTTTGTTATATACTGGAATTACAAGATTAAGGCTTAATTTGCATTATTTTCCAAAGAGACAGGTTTAGTGAACAAGAGAAGGGGTGCCAGAGATACAGAGAGAGGGGAGTTTGCCATTCCCCAATTAACCTGTGGCAGCATGCAAGTGTGTGCATTCATGTGTTTGTTTTGTATATGTGATAGTGAGGTCATAAGGGTCCATGATAGTTAGTGGGATTTTAATTAGTAGGTAAAGTGTGTTTATGTTGACACTGCCCTATTAGTCTTCACTTCAGAGAATGTTCAATGCAGACACCTGGGGCCATCACCTCTCTTAATGAGCTATTACGTCAAATAGATTCACGCGCTTACACATACACACACGTACACCCTAAGGACTCCACACGTTACATGCAACCCCAGGTTAACTCTCAAACACTTGTGTGTAACACTTAAGCTTGATTCCTCCCTGACCTTTGACAGCCACATCAAACAGCTGTAACAAACATGCCATTCAATACCTGAAGAACATTGTCAAACTTCGTCCCACCCTCACTCAGTCTGACTCAGAGGAGCTTGTCCATGCTTTTATCTCCTCAAGGCTGGACTATTGTCTATTCCCAAAAGATTGGAAAGCTGCCACGGACATCCCCCTCTTCAAAGAGCGAGACAGTCTAGACCCAGACTGTTATAGACCTCTATATATCCTACCCTGCCTTTCTAAACTCTTCGAAAGCCAAGTTAACAAACAGATCACCTACAATTTAGAATCCCACCATACCTTCTCCGCTATGTAATCTCTTGATCCACCTCTACACAGACGACACCATTCTGTATGCTTCTTGCCCTTCTTTGGACACTGTGTTAACAAACCTCCAGATGATCTTCAGTGCCATACAACACTCCTTCCGTGGCCTCCAACTGCTCTTAAATGCAAGTAAAACTAAATGCATGCTCTTCAACCAATCGCTGCCCGCACCCCCCATCCCTTCTATCATCACTACTCAGGACGGTTCTGACTTAGAATATGTGGACAACTACAAATACCTAGGTGTCTGGTTAGACTGTAAACTCTCCTTTCAGACTCACATTAAGCATCTCCAATCCAAAATTTAATCTAGAATCAGCTACCTATTTCGCAACAAAGCATCCTTCACTCATGCTGCCAAACATACCCTCATAAAACTGACTATCCTACCAATCCTTCACTTCGGCGATGTCATTTACAAAATAGCCTCCAACACTCTACACAGCAAATTGGATGCAGTCTATCACAGTGCCATCCGTTTTGTCATCAAAGCCCCATATACTACCCACCACTGCGACCTGTATTCTCTGGTTGGCTGGCCCTCGCTTCATATTCGTCGCCAAACCCACTGGCACAGTTCATCTATAAGTATTTGCTAGGTAAAGCCCCACCTTATCTCAGCTCACTGGTGACCATAGCAGCACCCACCCATAGCACACACTCCAACAGGTATATTTCACTGGTATTTAACATCCTTCCTTCCTTCCTTCCAGTGCTCTGCTTCCAATGGCTGGAACGAAGTGCAAAAATCACTGAACCTGGAGTCTTATCTCCCTCACTAAATTTAAGTATCAGCTGTCAAAGCAGCTTACCGATCATTACACCTGTACACAGCCATATTGTTTGTTCCTTTGCACCCCAGTATCTCTACTTGCACATTCATCTTCTGTCAATTTATCACTCCAGTGTTTAATTGCCAAATTGTAATTATTTCGCCACTATGGCTTATTTATCGCCTTACCTCCATAATCTTACTACATGTTGCACGCAATCTATATAGATTTTTCTATTGTGTTATTGACTGTACATTTGTTTATCACATGTGTAACTATGTGTTGTTTTTGTTGCACTGCTTTGCTTTATCTTGGCCAGGTCACAGTTGTAATTGTGAACTTGTTCTCAACTGCCCTACCTAGTTAAATAAAGGTGGAAAAAAAAGAAAAGAAAATTGCAACACACTCTTCCTCGGGATCCCTGGCAGGAGTCGCCAGAAGTTCCAATACATCCAGAACAGTGCTGCCAGGATCTTGATGAGAGTGTGGAAACACCATCACATCTCCCCCATCTTGCATCTCTGCACTGTCTCCCCATCTCATTCTGGATTGAATTCAAAATGCCCTTCCTTATCTTAAAGATCTGCTATACCTCCATAGCCCCACCCTCAGATCAAGCCATAGCCTGCTCCTCCACGCCCCCAGGACCAAAAGCCTCTCCTTGGGGTATCGACGGCCCCCAGCCTCTGGAATGCCCTCCCAGACCACCTGAAGGCACCACAAACGGCTTAAAGACATTTCTCTTTAGGAGTGTTTTCTGTTGATATCTGTGCTCCTTCGTGTGCTTGTACTTTACTCTCATCAAGATAGTGTCAGCTGGGTTCTTTGTGTCAGTTGCCCTGTCTAGTTGTGTCCCCAAATAAAATAAAATGCACTTTTGATATGATTCTGTACGATGAAAAGTGCTTTACAAATGTAATAAATCATTATAATTCACAGTACATCCACCGACACGAAGACTAACTGTATTTTGAAATAGGCAAACAAACACAACCATGATGTTATCCTGCTAAAGAAGAGTGTGTTGTTGGTAACAAGGTTATAATGACTTGATATGAGCTTGGAGTGGATGAGACACCCACAGGACTCATCAGGACCTTATCTGGAGGGGGGGGGGTGTCAGCAGGGGGCAGTGTGTGTGTGTGTGTGGGGGGGGGGGGGGGTCATTAAAGAACGACTAATCCCTTTGTGGCATCGATATGAGTCAGAAACATTTATTCTAGTGTGAAAATTGACTACAAAGTGTAAATAGGATAATTCGGGTCAAAAAGTCAGTCTCATCTAAAATGGAGTTTGTAACTTCAGTGCTTTACAACAAGTAAATGAAGGTTAGGTTTTGGATGACAATTATGTCTACAAATCAAGTCCTCGGTTGCCAGTAACAGTAATGGCAACATTGCCATCTCTGGCAAAAGTTGTTTCCTACCAATTATTTGCCTACTTTAGTAATGTCATGGTATTTCCATGCCACTCTAAGTTAGTGTAATTCAGAACTAAACAGTCCACAGCCTCTGAGGTTAAACCCATGTCTAGGGCACAAATACAGAAGGTAACCCACTTCATTCATTTGATAACACAGTTGTAAAACATAATTTATATGAACTGACGTTATTTGTTGCTTATTTTCTATTTCTTAGATGTGTCGTGTCTTTGGCATCATTAAACTGAAGATGAATCTTTATCATATAACTCTGTAATTATTATTACGTGATTAAACTGATTAACCACGTGGTGTGGTTAAAAGATTCAGCCATCTACTCAAACCTTAGGTTTATGGTCTCCTCTCAAACCTTGGCCCTCTCGTTATCGAGGTAAACTGGTCTGCAACCTTTGTCATCTCGTAATTGAGAGAAACATGGTCCGTTGAGAAATTCTCAAGGTCGGGGTTTTATTCGGAAGAGCAGAAAGGGACCTGTTCCAGGACACCAGACCATAACTGTGGTCATGGGCGGTCCTCTGATTTATTGGAGTTTCCTTCATTAAACAGTCCAAAATCACATTACACAATTTCACAAACAGTATCATCCTCACTCATTCATCTTATACAACAATTAGATGTAAGCCTCATATCTGAGGCAATTGTATAAACAGTTTTATGGTAATGTGGCCGTATTGTCTCCCATGAGTTTCAAAAAATTGTACCAAATGGACCAGTTCGTAGCTGGATTCTTCACCGATCTTCTATACCTTCTCCGGAACATAAATGTTGTTCGGACCTCAAGTTCTGTGAGGTGGAAGAAATTCCTTTGTTCTCTCTATGAAAACTCACTCTCTCTCTATACTGTAGCCATGTGATAATCTCCTCCAGGAATTTACGACCTGAGGTCGCAGCAGTCTGAGTGTAGGAGACAGAGAGAGGGGGATGGTGCTCGCTGTACCCAAAGAGGGCAACGTCGTGACATTACCCCCTGGTGGTTTGGATCTTGTTTGTCCTGCAAGTTACAAATTAACATAAAATCATGACCATGTGATTTTCTGTTTGTAGATCATCTTTGCAGTCCCCTCTACTGGCCGAAATTGATAGGCTTCTGAAAGCAGAGCAGTCCACCACAAGGATGGGCAGTTGATGTCCGGTTGGTGATCGCTGTTGCGGTCCCCTCTTGTGGTTTACCTTGGTAGGTTCCCTGGAAGCTACAAAGTACCCCAGGAAGGGCCAGGGGATGTACTGGTTGGTGATCGCCGTTGCGCCCCCCCCCCCTCTGGTGGTTTACCTTGGTAGGCTCCCTGACAGCGGGGCACAAGGATGGGCCGAGGGTGTCCGGATTTGGGGTCGCCGTTCCGGACCCGTCGTCTGGTCGTCGTCCAGACTAGAAGTTCTGGGCAGTAACTTAGGCAGATGTTAACAATGCACACACACTCATGAAATATATATAATTACATTCATTCCCCAATGAGCGGCGTTGTGGCACTAAGTGATGGTTGTATGGGGACTTTGTTAATGGCTCTATCACTTCCTAAGTGTCAAAGGAACTGAACCAAAAAGGAATGAAAGCATAAACAAAAGATATACAAAATATAGTTCTCACACTAAAAACATCTAATTGGACTGTATTCGTCCAATGTTCTGGCAAAATTACTATCATGGCATTGTCTCTAATGCCATTTCTAGGGTTTTCCTACTTGGTGTGTTGCTACCTCTCATGTGAAATGCACGTGACTGAGATCGAAGCTGCTGCCAGACCTCTGACTCAATCCACTCTCATCCGGCCCCCCTTCACAGTAGAAGCCTGAAACAACGTTCTAAAGACGAGGGAAGTTGCTTATTCACAGAGACAGCTAGCTCGAAATCATGAAAAGAATGGTTAATCAGGTTGGCTGATGGAATGTGTCGAGATTACAACTAGATTTGATTTATGCTCTGGCGGCCTCGTGCGGTATTGTCCGTAGTCTTGACCCCCCCACCGGCTTCGATGAGGCTCATCATGGGTCTGGGCTACTATTCCCCCCCCTTTGTGTCTCGGGACCCCCCCACCAGCGGGTGGTGTTGGTATCCGAGGCGCAAACGAAAAGGTTGGACCCTATGTACGAGTTGTCAGCGGCCACGTTGTTATGAGAATGGCTGGAACCTGTCAACCAAATCTCCTGATGTTTGTGCTTCAAAACGCTCAGTGGCTGTCGAGGCCTGTCAGTCACCACCGCGTCCGCGTGTGAACCTCTTCAGTCCCTGCGAACTGAGATGAGGATATCGGTCTGTGACATCGCAAAGTGTTTCACCAGTGGGAGTCATCGGGTCAGTTGCTGGACTGACGCATTAGTGTCATTGTAAGGGGTGACAGTCCCCAACAAAGAGGAAGGTGTATCATCGAAAGCAGAGTATACTCTGCGCATCAATGTTTTTCTTGCTGAGACGGCCGCAGTGCTTGTGGAAGTGTCCGAAGGGCAAGAGAAGTTCCTCTCAACTACCGTATTGCACGACTGCAAGGATGAGAGACAGCTGGCTCGAAATCATGAAAATAATAGTCAATCAGGTTAGCTGATGGAATGTGTCGAGATGTCGTAATATCTCCTTGGATCGGATTCTGCACCAAGAGGTTTATAAACGTCTTTTTCCCAAGGGGTGCTTTCGACAGATACCCCTCGTGAATGACTGCGTTGTGACAGTGTGGTCAGTGGAGAAGGCACTGTGGTCTGTGACCATACCTGGTTGGTTTTCCAATCCATCAATGGGAGTAACCGATCCATCAAGTCTGCTCCAAGTAGCAAGGTTACAGTTTCGAGGCTGGTGACATTCACAGGGTGAACGAGCGATCCGTCCTTGATGTGTAGTTTCAGCATGACTCTCTATGTGAGAGGCAAGGTAGTCTGAGTGACCACTCGAAGTGTAGTGTCGCAGCGTTCCACTTTTAACCAACGTTTAGTTGAGATCATCGGACAATGTTTGAGAGATGAGTGATATTGTCGCACCCGAATCACCGAATTAGCGCATGACAAGTTAAGCAGTCCTCCAGGACTGTTTCCAGGTATGGCCGTTTAGATTCGTGGTTAGTGGACATATTCCCCACAAAGTGGAGTGGTTGTTCGCAACAACATTATGTGCCATTTCTGTTCAAGGTGGAAGCAGATTGACTTTTCCGATTTTGAGTGGGCTTGGCTTTAACGAAGCGTTTGACCTTTTTCTTCACAACCTTTGTATCAGAGTCTATAGACAAAACCTGTGGGCTTGTACTTGATACAGCGGGCCCTGGATAGGGTCTTGAATGAGAGCGGGAGACATTTTAACTTTAACGTCCTTGCTATGGGTGTTAATTCCTGCGGACCTGGTGTCCAGTAATTCCCCGTCTAGTCCTTGTGACTTATATTTTACCCTTTTCTCAAATTGTTCTCGCTTTAGTTCTTCCCGTAGTGGAACTTCTGGAGAACATTGGTCTACGTTTTGATCGTCCTTTAACCCTCTGATACCGTTGTGCTCTGACACTTTTTGTGGTTTGGGTGCAGGAACGTAGCGAACAGGTCGATTGTAGCGGTAGTCATGTTGATGGCGACGTACTTCACAGTTATTTCGAATGCGGAGGTTATTGGAATCATGATTTGGTGGTAGAAACTGTTGTGCGTCATCTCTCAACGCTCCAATACTTGATAATGCACCCTCTAACTGGAGTGAGTGCTCCTGGTCAAACTTAAATACAGAGTGGTAAGGGCTCTTAGCATTGTGAACTTTTGATGCCTCAAAAGCTGTGCTTGCAAGCTCTCTGAGTTGTACGATAGACAAGCCAATGTTGGCGGCAGGGCCCAAGTAGGTAATGAAGGTGGGATACATGTTTGACAGGAACATTTGCTTAAATGGTAACCGGTCCTATTCCATTCCTGTTTCAGTGTTTAGGCCAAAGTAAGCTGAACAAAGTGTATGATAGTAAGCTTGTGGGTGTTCGTTCCGAGCTTGTTTGACGGTGTTAGCCAGTGAGCTATCGTGTTTACGAGTCGCAGAACCACTGAATTCTACTTTCAAAGCTGTGGCAAGTTTAGCGTAGTCATTTAGCACATGTTGCTGATGTAGATGAATGAACCTTGTCACGTGTCTTTTCGACGTTTGCATCAACAGGTAAACTTTGTCAGAACCCGTAGCGTTCGGGTAGCCATCCAACGCGTCCTCTATGTCACCTAGGAATGTCTCAGTATCGTTTGGTTGACCTGGAACGGGGTCAAAGGTGGGTAAATTCTTGACGAGTTTGTCAATGTATTCCACGCCAAGCGGGCGGAGAGGGTTGGCTTCATGCTGTGGAGAAATTGGGGCCGAAAGGCCAAGAGGAGAAGCCAAGCCTTGTTGCTGTTGGCCAAGAGGCGCCATATTACTCAGTGCCGAATGGCAAAGAGGAGAAGACTGAGGGACACATGAGGAAGGCAAGGTCTGAAACCTATCGTCTTTACTCCTGTGAGTACAGGGCTCCGGTTGCTTGGATGGATAGTCACGCTGTAGAGCGTGACCATTCTGGACTTCCTCCAGATGGTACCTAAGGGTGGTATTCTGCTGCATTGCAGAGTCCACTTGAGCACTTAGAGTACTGATGTTGGACACGTGAGTGTCACACCTGCTCCTATCAGTCTCAAAATTATCTGTCATGGTTTGCAGATAGAGGTCTTGAGTACGGAGCGAGATATTCAGTGATGAAATTTCCTCCGCTTGCTTAGAGATCAATATTTCCATCTTCATCACCTGAGTTCTCTCATCATTCATTTGGTCAGCGACTTCAATGAGTTCTGCTGATTTGTCATCCAACTTTGTCATTGTGTTCATTAACTGTTGATGGAATTTATAGCTTTAAAGGAATGATTAGAATACTCCACTCAGAAACCATATAATTATAGAAATTGACTTGAATCATAAAGTTATAATTAATGGTGTGTGTAGTGTCTTGCACAGATTGTCTGAGCAAGATTCAGGGCCAACCTTGGCTAGGGGCCACTGAGAGATTGGGGAGAGGACAGGGAGTGATTCTCACTGTGTTTTCACGGTTCCTAATCTTTGTCGGCTGTGTAGCAGCACATTGTGTGAATGTGTGTGCGTATGCTTGTGTGAATGTGTGTGTATATGTTTGTGTGAATGTGTGTGCGTGAGAAGCCAGTATAAAATTGATTGTTTTGTGCAACAAGCTAGCGCGCTCTCGTAAAGAAATTCTGACTATCGTAGCTGGGCCTCCGTCTGATTCATTTAAACCTACAAATTCTGGGTTTAAGGCTGAGTAGTTAATTGAATTGGGTTTATGAACATTGAGAACATAATTCTCGTCACAATTGGTCCTTCGAGAACCGGATCTCAATACCTGCCTCTGTAGTCCCAAGGAACTGCTGAAATCTGTGCACGAGCGGATCCAGGATCTGTAAGATAAAGACCTGACCTCTGACTTGAGGGTTTATTTCAGGCTAGTGGTGAACTGGTACACGACAGAGGTGGTGACGAGATCTAACCTACATTGCTTTTCCCAGTTTACGAGACCAGGTCAGTAAATCTTTATTCACGAATTTGAGGGAATTGACGCTCGGGCTACATTCAGAAATATATTTGATTGTTTTTGTGTAGTTTAGGTGTTGATTTTAAAAATCCCACAGGGAATTCTTACCTGGTGACCTGTTTTTAGAATGTTGTGTAGAGAACCCTGATATAGGTAGTATTCTAGGCAATTGTAAAATAGGAATTGGGTGTAGAGCCACCGAGGCAGCAGGAAAAGGGGGTCCGTAATGACCCAATGTATCTGTGGCCACTACCAATAAAGTATAATGTTGAGACCTAACCGCTAAATTGGTAAAGATACATTAGCAGGTCTAACATACTAAGATCTAACAGCAATTGATCTGGAGTATATTAGCAGAAAGGTGAGAGTCAGATGTTCGCACATCTACAGTGGTGCAAAAAAGTATTTCGTCAGCCACCAATTGTGCAAGTTCTCCCACTTAAAAATATGAGAGAGGCCTGTAATTTTCATCATAGGTACACTTCAACTATGACAGACAAAATGAGGAAAACAAATCCAGAAAATCACATTGTAGGATTTTTAATGAATTTATTTGCAAATTATGGTGGAAAATAAGTATTTGGTCACCTACAAACAAGCAAGAATTCTGGCTCTCACAGACCTGTAACTTCTTCTTTAAGAGGCTCCTCTGTCCTCCACTCGTTACCTGTATTAATGGCACCTGTTTGAACTTGTTATCAGTATAAAAGACACCTGTCCACAGCCTCAAACAGTCACACTCCAAACTCCACTATGCCCAAGACCAAAGAGCTGTCAAAGGACACCAGAAACAAAATTGTAGACCTGCACCAGACTGGGAAGACTGAATCTGCAATAGGTAAGCAGCTTGGTTTGAAGAAATCAACTGTGGGAGCAATTATTAGGAAATGGAAGACATACAAGACCACTGAAAATCTCCCTCAATCTGGGGCTCCATGCCAGATCTCACCCCGTGGGGTCAAAATGATCACAAGAACGGTGAGCAAAAATCCCAGAACCACACCTAGTGAATGACCTGCACAGAGCTGGGACCAAAGTAACAAAGCCTACCATCAGTAACACACTACGCCGCCAGGGACTCAAATCCTGCAGTGCCAGACGTGTCCCCCTGCTTAAGCCAGTACATGTCCAGGTCCGTCTGAAGTTTGCTAGAGAGCATTTGGATGATCCAGAAGAAGACTGGTAGAATGTCATATGGTCAGATGAAACCAAAATAGAACTTTTTGGTAAAAACTCAACTCGTCGTGTTTGGAGGACAAAGAATGGTGAGTTGCATCCAAAGAACACCATACCTACTGTGAAGCATGGGGGTGGAAACATCATGCTCTGCGGATGTTTTTCTGCAAAGGGACCAGGACAACTGATCCGTGTAAAGGAAAGAATGAATGGGGCGATGTGTCGTGAGATTTTGAGTGAAAGCCTCCTTCCATCAGCAAGGGCATTGAAGATGAAACGTGGCTGGGTCTTTCAGCATGACAATGATCCCAAACACACCGCCCGGGCAACGAAGGAGTGGCTTCGTAAGAAGCATTTCAAGGTCCTGGAGTGGCCTAGCCATTCTCCAGATCTCAACCCCATAGAAAATCTTTGGAGGGAGTTGAAAATCTGTGTTGCCCAGCAACAGCCCCAAAACATCACTGTTCTAGAGGAGATCTGCATGGAGGAATGGGACAAAATACCAGCAACAGTGTGTGAAAACCTTGTGAAGACTTACAAAAAACGTTTGACCTCTGTCATTGCCAACAAAGGGTATATAACAAAGTATTGAGATAAACTTTTGTTATTGACCAAATACTTATTTTCCACCATAATTTGCTAATGAATTCATAAAAAATCCTACAATGTGATTTTCTGGATTTTCTTTTTCTCATTTTGTCTGACAGTTGAAGTGTACCTGTGATGAAAATTACAGGCCTCTCTCATCTTTTTAAGTGGGATAACCTGCACAATTGGTGTCTGACTAAATACTTTTTTACCCCACTGTAGCTCTGATCATCCAACGAAAAAGGGAAGCCTAATATAGCGGAGGGAGATATGAGATATTAACGTCAATAGAACAAGCAACAACAGAAAAATAGGCTGTTGACGAGGGATTTACGACCCCTGGAAAATAGCTTATGGTTGTATATGGGTGAGACCTAATGTCCGATCGACACCCCGACAAACTTTATAGATTAAGTTTCAAGAAAGGAAAAACACAGATCCGTAATGGCTCGAAGGTATCTGCACTACCAATTTAAACTATCTATGTTGAGACCTAACCGTTAACTTGGCCAATGTACATTAGCCGATCTAACATACTAAGATCTAACAGTAATTGATCTAAAGTATATTAGCAGGGAAGGAGGCAAGAACTACCGGAGGCACGCAAAATAGGTCTGACTATTCCATGAAAGGAGACACCCACATAGATTGTGAGATTAAAGAGACACAAACATAGATTTTGCAGGAATAACAACTTGTAATTGGATAACGGGAAAAAGCACATACATAGATCATGGAAATACATACACACAGATTTTGAGAATAGGTATAGGAACTACAAGGGTTACCCCAAAGGAGGTCCCGAAATGAGTAGTAAGTACGAATTTGAGGAGTAAGTACGAATTTGACGGACATTTAAATATAGAAAAACTGGAATCAATGATTAAACAAATACATAGGGTTTGTGGGGACAAGGCAGATAAACAATGAGCAGAGGGGCAAGACACAGCGAGGGAATGGTTAGCCGAGGTGAGGAAGAGAGCTGAGGAAGAAAGGAAAAAGAAGGAAGATGTAAGTTGCCAGCAACAGAGTGCTATAACTCCTACGGCTCTTATGGAGGCCCCTATTAAACCTCAATTATAGTCCAGTGAGGAGAGGAGTAGCAGAGTGGCTGGATGACGAAGATGAAAGGGAGGCTAGTCAGTATCCTCTAATTGCCTTGCCCAACCTACGGGCTGGGGACGCTGTCATGTTTTGTCATTTATTATCTTGTCTTGTCCCTGTGCTTCCCATTCTATTCGTTTCCCTCTGCTGGTCTTATTAGGTTCTTTCCCTCTTTCTATCCCTCTCTCTCCCCCTCCCTCTCTCACTCTCTCGCTCTCTCTTCTCTCTATCGTTCCGTTCCTGCTCCCAGCTGTTCCTATTCCCCTAATCAATCATTTAGTCTTCCCACACCTGTTCCCGATCCTTTCCCCTGATTAGAGTCCCTATTTCTTCCTTTGTGTTCCGTTCCTGTCCTGTCGGTTCCTTGTCTAGAATTCACCGTGCTGTGTTTGTGTATCGCCCTGTCGTGTCGTGTTTTCCTCAGATGCTGCGTGGTGAGCAGGTGTCTGAGTCTGTCTGGTTCAAGTGCCTTCCCGAGGCAACCTGCTGTTCACTCTGCCAAGTTAGCTGGTCATCCCGGTGTTCGAGGCACTCTTGCGTCTATTCGCCAGCGCTTTTGGTGGCCGACTCAGGAGCGTGACACGCGCCGTTTCGTGGCTGCTTGTTCGGACTGCGCGCAGACTAAGTCGGGTAACTCTCCTCCTGCCGGTCGTCTCAGACCGCTCCACATTCCTTCTCGACCATGGTCTCACATCGCCCTAGACTTCATTACCGGTCTGCCTTTGTCTGCGGGGAAGACTGTGATTCTTACGGTTGTCGATAGGTTCTCTAAGGCGGCACATTTCATTCCCCTCGCTAAACTTCCTTCCGCTAAGGAGACGGCACAAATCATTATCGAGAATGTATTCAGAATTCATGGCCTCCCGTTAGACGCCGTTTCAGACAGAGGCCCGCAATTCACGTCACAGTTTTGGAGGGAGTTCTGTCGTTTGATTGGTGCGTCCGTCAGTCTCTCTTCCGGGTTTCATCCCCAGTCTAACGGTCAAGCAGAGAGGGCCAATCAGACGATTGGTCGCATACTACGCAGCCTTTCTTTCAGAAACCCTGCATCTTGGGCAGAACAGCTCCCCTGGGCAGAATACGCTCACAATTCGCTTCCTTCGTCTGCTACCGGGTTATCTCCGTTTCAGAGTAGTCTGGGTTACCAGCCTCCTCTGTTCTCATCCCAGCTTGCCGAGTCCAGCGTTCCCTCCGCTCAAGCGTTTGTCCAACGTTGTGAGCGCACCTGGAGGAGGGTGAGGTCTGCACTTTGCCGTTACAGGGCACAGACTGTGAGAGCCGCCAATAAACGCAGGATTAAGAGTCCAAGGTATTGTTGCGGCCAGAGAGTGTGGCTTTCCACTCGCAACCTTCCTCTTACGACAGCTTCTCGTAAGTTGACTCCGCGGTTCATTGGTCCGTTCCGTGTCTCCCAGGTCGTCAATCCTGTCGCTGTGCGACTGCTTCTTCCGCGACATCTTCGTCGCGTCCATCCTGTCTTCCATGTCTCCTGTGTCAAGCCCTTTCTTCGCACCCCGTTCGTCTTCCCTCCCCCTCCCGTCCTTGTCGAGAGCGCACCTATTTACAAGGTACATAAGATCATGGACATGCGTTCTCGGGGACGGGGTCACCAATACTTAGTGGATTGGGAGGGTTACGGTCCTGAGGAGAGGAGTTGGGTTCCGTCTCGGGACGTGCTGGACCGTTCACTCATTGATGATTTCCTCCGTTGCCGCCAGGATTCCTCTCGAGTGCGCCAGGAGGCGCTCGGTGAGTGGGGGGTACTGTCATGTTTTGTCATTTATTATCTTGTCTTGTCCCTGTGCTTCCCATTCTATTCGTTTCCCTCTGCTGGTCTTATTAGGTTCTTTCCCTCTTTCTATCCCTCTCTCTCCCCCTCCCTCTCTCACTCTCTCGCTCTCTCTTCTCTCTATCGTTCCGTTCCTGCTCCCAGCTGTTCCTATTCCCCTAATCAATCATTTAGTCTTCCCACACCTGTTCCCGATCCTTTCCCCTGATTAGAGTCCCTATTTCTTCCTTTGTGTTCCGTTCCTGTCCTGTCGGTTCCTTGTCTAGAATTCACCGTGCTGTGTTTGTGTATCGCCCTGTCGTGTCGTGTTTTCCTCAGATGCTGCGTGGTGAGCAGGTGTCTGAGTCTGTCTGGTTCAAGTGCCTTCCCGAGGCAACCTGCTGTTCACCTGCTGTTCAAGATCGAGTCTCCAGTTTGTCCTCGTCATTTCGAGTGAAAGTTGTGTTTTTTGTTTGTATTTACTTTACTGGATTAAAGACTCTGTTTTCGCCAAGTCGCTTTTGGGTCCTCTTTCACCTGCATGACAGACGCAGGACAGGAACCTATTTTAGAAGTGTATAGGGCATGGACCCATAGGGATGTAGAAAGAGAGGTGGGAGGAATGGTACACCCTAAAACAGGCAAGGAAGGATTTAGAAGGGATCTAGAAGGTTTGACAGCCAGCTTCAAGTTAAACACAGGAGAAGATGAGAGAGCAGTACGGCAGTTGGTGGGGAAGGACTGTGCAGCTGTATGAAGGCAATGGGTACCAGGGCACAACAATTTAATTACAGTGCCATGGGCGGCAGAGGGTGATTACGTTGTCAAAATTGCAGAATTGTATAATAATTTGAGGGATTATTATCACCAACACGCAGACTTCTCCAAGGTTTCCGAATGTAGGCAGGGGGATGGTGAGTCCATCAGTCAGTACTTAGAGAGACTGAAGGATGTGTTTAACACCAACAGTGGGTTATTAACAGAGCCCCCCCTAGCAGATGGTTTTAACACTGCCTATCACCAGCAGCTGAAGATAGCTTTCCTCAGCAGAATGCGCCCCGAGATTAGCAGTACCATAAAGAAAACTTTGGTGGGGTGGGGACTAGCAGAACTGGGGGAAGTAAAAAGATATGCAATTCATTTTGAACAGCACGGTAAAAGTGAGGAGACTAAGAAGCTGAAAGGGGCAGAATACTTGATGGGCACTCTGGGTGAGATAGCCAGTAAGGTCTCTGACAGAAAGGGATGGAAGGCTAACAGAAGAGGAGATAAGGACAGAGACAGAGATGATGATAGATGTTTTAATTGTAACAAGTCGGGTCACTTTGATCGGGATTGTGAGGCACCATGCAGGCACTGCAAGAAAGTAGGACACAATCACCGTGATTGTCGTAACAAGAAAGATAGAAGGGACAAAACAAGCAGGCGCCCACAGCCTGAGTCAGAGGAGGAAGAGGAGGCGTGACTAGATTCAGGGGCAGAGGATAGCGGTAGTGAGACGGGAGAGGGGAGGTCGGAACAGAAGTTTTTGAATTAGTAACTATTGATTTAGCATTGCAAAAGGAACAGATTAATTAAAGGAGTAACTCCGGTGCAAGTGGTTCCAAAATCAATTATAGACCTGATCAAAAACCATACCCATTAAAGCTGGAAGCAATTAAAGGGATAACACCCACTTTTGAACAGCTACGAAAGGGAGGGGATATCACACCGGGGAATGAAGCGTTCTGTAACTCTCCTCTTCTTCCAGTGACGAAAGCATTTCCTAGCACTGACTGGAGAATGGAGTCAGATTTAAATTACTGAATCATAGAAGAGACTGTTACCTAAATCTAATGAATTTTAAATAATAACGGAGAGATAATTGCGATAGAGTTGTGCCCATCGAAATGTGTTTTTATTCTTATGGACTGAAATTGAACAGGAAGTTAAGGTATACTAACATTATAATCTGTTTCCATACGTGGAACCATGACAGGTCCGCAAAGTGGATTGCAGGTTGAGTTAATTTTATTTTAAAGGGACAGTGCACGTTAATCACAGTTGTGGGGGTCTATTGGCAGGGTGTTCATATCAAGCATTTTGGGAAGACTGTTTGCAGACAGACAGAATGGGTTTTGCATATAACCATTGAGGAAATTTAAAACTAATGATTTGAGGGAGTACAATGGAATTATCATTATTATTAGGTTTTGTTTGTAGTAAACTTTCGGGTTTGAGGAGATTTCCATGTTTCCCAGAGACACAATATCTTTAAAGGGGTACACTCACATATGGAATATTAGATGTTTTGTTTTCTGAGTTTTAATTAAACACGTTAATTCTTTAGATAAAGGGTTCTTTAATTTGTCTAATATAGTATGGAACACGACTGTAAAAGGGTGGTATGACCTTTGACCTCTATCATGGCTTTCCGTTGGGGTCTAATCAGCCTCATGGGAGGGCAATTTGGATAATTAATTTGAGGTCATTTGTGGTACTGTTTTTAAGGTAAATTGATAATTATGGATGAATTTATAGTTCTTTGACATAGTTGTAATTTGAACCAATGAGAAGAAAGAAATGGCATAGCATTGGATTAATGGTAGATTTATATTAAGTATTTAGAACCTAATCCAGGCCAACAGGACAGGGATATATGACATCTGTGGTGATTCAGGATTAACGATAGGATCGAGATAATCTTAACTTCTTTGGGGTAGGGGGCAGTATTGGGTAGCTTGGATGAAAAAACGTGCCCAAATTTAGCTGCCTGCTACTCAGCCGTAAAGGCTAGAATATGCATATAATTAGTATATTTGGATAGAAAACACTCTGAAGTTTCTAAAACTGTTTGAATGATGTCTAAGTATAACATAACTCATATGGCAGGCATAAACCTGAGAAACATCCAACCAGGAAGTGGGAAATCTGAGGTTTGTGGTCAACTTAAATTTCCTCATTGAAGATACAGTGGGATATTAGTTATGTTTCACATCCCAAGGCTTCCACTAGATGTCAACAGTATTTAGAAACGGTTTTGAGGATTCTTCTCTAAAGGAGGGGCTCATAAGAGCTCTTTGAGTGAGTGGTCTGGCAGAGTGCCACAGTCTCGATCTGGCGCGTTCACGTGAAAGGTAGCAACGTTCCACTTAATTTGTAAAGACAAAGGAATTGTCCAGTTGGAACATTAATGAAGTTTTATGTTAAAAACATCCTAAAGATTGATTCCATACTAAGTTTGGCATGTTTCTACGGGCTGTAACGGAACTTTTTTAACTTTTTGTCCGACGTTCGGTGCGACCTGAACGCGCTTTTGGATTTGTTTACCAAACGCCCTAACAAAAGAAGATATTTGGACATAACTGATGGAACTTATCGAAAAAATCAAACATTTATGGTGGAACTGGAATTCCTGAGAGTGCATTAACGTCTTGAGTGTAGGGGGCAGGATTTAAATTTTTGGCTAAAAAACATACCCATTTGAAACTGTGTATTTCTCAGGCCCAGAAACTAGAATATGCATATAATTGTCAGATTACGATAGAAAACACTCTAAAGATTCCAAAACGGTCAAAATATTGTCTGTGAGTATTACAGATTTTGCAGGCAAAAACCTGAGGAAAATCCAGCAAGGAAGTGCTGTTTTTCCTGAAAGCTCTCTGTTCCATTGGATGCCATGCCTCCATTTAAAGGGATATCAACCAGATTCTGTGACCAGTGACCAGTCTTTAGACATAGTTTCAGGCTTTTATTTTGAAAAATGAGTGAGGAACAACCCATCGCGTCAGTGGATGGCTGGGTGCCAGCAGCGTTTTGTATATGCAAAAGCCATTTTCTCTCTCTCGCCTATGGAAGAAGCTACATTCCAGTTGATATATTATCGATTATATATTGTAAAATCAACCTGAGGATTGATTATAAAAAAACATTTGACATCTTTCTACGCACTTTACGGATACAATTTGGATTTTTCGTCTGCGATGTCGTGACCGCTCGAGCCTGTGAATTTCTGAACATAATGCGCCAAACAAATGGAGGCTCGGGACAGGAGG
This sequence comes from Oncorhynchus gorbuscha, assembly GCF_021184085.1. Taxonomy (NCBI): domain Eukaryota; kingdom Metazoa; phylum Chordata; class Actinopteri; order Salmoniformes; family Salmonidae; genus Oncorhynchus; species Oncorhynchus gorbuscha. The sequence continues at coordinate 76,466,934 of NC_060174.1, forward strand.
CATGGAAATGTCCAGACTGACCACAGTAAAGACAACGTTGCTTGTTAATCCTGCACCATCTCTCCAGAGAGGAAACCTGGTGCTTCCCAATTGTATTGGCTCATCTAAAGGATATGAAGGAGAATCAGAGCCAAATTGAGGACTCTGACGGGGTACAGGACAAGCAAACACAGCATAAGCCAGTGGAACAAACAAAGAATTGACTCCCTCAGCGGAACCCAAAACACTGGAAACAACTCTGAACCCCTCCGTCCTCTCACAACGACGTTCCCGAAGCCGGTTGTCAATCCGGATGGCCAGAATGATAAGCTCATCCAGAGTGTCAGGGTTGTCCCGGGAAGTCGGTTCATCCTTGAGGACCTCGCTGAGGCCGTTCAGAAAGGCTGAGTGAAGTGCCTCTGTATCCAACCGCTTTCAACGGCAAGAATCCGAAAGTCAATGGTGTAATCTGCTACCCTCCGGCTGCCGTGTCAAAGCACAATGAGTCTTTGAGCAGCGTCCCTGCCACTGATGGGGTGATCAAAACCCTCTTCGTCTCCTGGGTGACACTTTGTCAATTAAAACAAATGTCTGTATGCTTCTCTCATATGGCCGTAGCCCAGGCCAGAGCCCGTCCTGAGAGCAAGGAGATGACGTATGAGGCTCCCAAAGGGAGGAAGACATTGAGCTGGTAGGGAGTGGAGGATTAGGAACAGCCACAGGTGCAGCAGCCGTTGCTACCGACTGTCCTCTCTGCAGAGCGGACACAAGAGTTCTTAAATCATCCGACAATGTCTGCAGGCACGCCTCATGGCGACCAATGTATTTTATTTTTATTTCATCTTTATTTAACTAGGCATGTACATGCACTTCCAATCACAGTTCCATGGTGGGTGAGAGCCGACCATAAATGATGGAATTCAGAGTGTTCCTCGGACGACTGAAAAACCTCTGCTGGGTCCATTGTAGGCTTAGGACTACTGTACCAATAATGCAAGTACGAACTCGAATCCAGGGGCAGAGAAACACAGCAAGCAGGGGTAAGGATAAATCCAGAACTTTTACTTAGTCTTGACAGAAACAAGGCAACCGCACAAGAGCACACTAATAAAACATGAGACCTAAGCAAAGATACAGACCAACAGAGGAACCTAAACCTTTAAAAATTACTCTCTCCAGAAATAAGTCTCTCACTGTTGCCGATTGCTACTGACCCCCCTCAGCTCCCAGCTGTGCCCTGGACACCAAATGTGAATTGATCGCCCCCCCATCTAGCTTCAGAGTTTGTTCTGTTAGGTGACCTAAACTGGGATATGCTTAACTCCCCGGCAGTCCTACAATCTAAGATAGATGCCCTCAATCTCACACAAATCATCAAGGAACCCACCAGGTACAACCCTAAATCTGTAAACAAGGGCACCCTCATAGACGTCATCCTGACCAACTGGCCCTCCAAATACACCTCCGCTGTCTTCAACCAGGATCTCAGCGATCACTGCCTCATTGCCTGTTTCCGCTACGGATCCGCAGTCAAACGACCACCCCTCATCACTGTCAAACGCTCCCTAAAACACTTCTGTGAGCAGGCCTTTCTAATCGACCTAGCCTGGGTATCCTGGAAGGACATTGACCTCATCCCGTCAGTTGAGGATGCCTGGTCATTCTTTAAAAGTAACTTCCTAACCATTTTAGATAAGCATGCTCCGTTCAAAAAATGCAGAACTAAGAACAGATATAGCCCTTGGTTCACTCCAGACCTGACTGCCCTCGACCAGCACAAAAACATCCTGTGGCGGACTGCAATAGCATCGAATAGTCCCCGCGATATGCAACTGTTCAGGGAAGTCAGGAACCAATACACACAGTCAGTCAGGAAAGCTATGGCCAGCTTCTTCAGGCAGATATTTGCATCCTGCAGCTCCAACTCCAAAAAGGTATGGGACACTGTGAAGTCCATGGAGAACAACAGCACCTCCTCCCAGCTGCCCACTGCACTGAGGCTAGGTAACACGGTCACCACCGATAAATCCATGATTATCGAAAACTTCAACAAGCATTTCTCAACGGCTGGTGATGCCAACCCCCCCCCCGCAGCGACTCGCCCAAGCCTCTCCAGGTAAGAGCTGCAAAACCTGGACCCGTACAAATCAGCTGGGCTTGACAATCTGGACCCTCTATTTCTGAAACTATCCGCCGCCATTGTCGCAACCCAGCCTGTTCAACCTCTCTTTCATATCGTCTGAGATCGCCAAGGAATGGAAAGCTGCCGCAGTCATCCCCCTCTTCAAAGGGGGAGACACCCTGGACACAAACTGTTACAGACCTATATCCATCCTGCCCTGCCTATCTAAGGTCTTCGAAAGCCAAGTCAACAAATAGGTCACTGACCATCTCGAATCCCACCGTACCTTCTCCTCTGTGCAATCTGGTTTCCGAGCCGGTCACGGGTGCACCTCAGCCACGCTCAAGGTACTAAACGATATCATAACTGCCATCGATAAAAGACAGTACTGTGCAGCCATCTTCATCGACCTTGCCAAGGCTTTCGACTCTGTCAATCACCATATTCTTATCGGCAGACTCAGTAGCCTCGGTTTTTCTGATGACTGCCTTGCCTGGTTCACCAAATACTTTGCAGATAGAGTTCAGTGTGTCAAATCGGAGGGCATGCTGTCCGGTCCTCTGGCAGTCTCTATGGGGTGCCACGGGGTTCAATTCTCGGGCCGACTTTTCTCTGTATATATAAATGATGTTGCTCTTGCTGCGGGCAATTCCCTGATCCACCTCTACGCAGACGACACCATTCTGTATACTTCCAGCCCATCCTTGGACACTGTGCTATCTAACCTCCAAAGGAGCTTCAATGCCATACAACACTCCTTCCGTGGCCTCCAACTGCTCTTAAACGCTAGTAAAACCAAATGCATGCTTTTCAACCGTTCGCTGCCTGCAACCGCACGCCCGACTAGCATCACCACACTGGATGGTTCACCTTGAAAATGTGGACATCTATAAGTACCTAGGTGTCTGGCTAGACTGTAAACTCTCCTTCCAGATTCATATCAAACATCTCCAATCGAAAATCAAATCTAGAGTCAGCTTTCTATTCCGCAACAAAGCTTCCTTCACTCACACCGCAAAACTTACCCTAGTAAAACTGACTATCCTACTGATCCTCGACTTCGGCGATGTTATCTACAAAATAGCTTCCAACACTCTACTCAGCAAACTGGATGCAGTTTATCACAGTGCCATCCGTTTGTCACTAAAACACCTTATACCACCCACCACTGCGACCTGTATTCTCTAGTCGGCTGGCCCTCGCTACATATTCGTCGCCAGACCCACTGGCTCCAGGTCATCTACAAGTCCATGCTAGGTAAAGCTCCGCCTTATCTCAGTTCACTGGTCACGATGGCAACACCCACCCGTAGCACGCGCTCCAGCAGGTGTATCGCTCTGATCATCCCTAAAGCCAACACCTCATTTGGCTGCCTTTCATTCCAGTTCTCTGCTGCCTGTGACTGGAACGAATTGCAAAAATCACTGAAGTTGGAGACTTTTATCTCCCTCACCAACTTCAAACATCTTCTATCAGAGCAGCTAACCGATCGCTGCAGCTGTACATAGTCTATCGGTAAATAGCCCACCCATTTTTACCTACCTCATCCCCATACTGTTTTTATTTACTTACTTTTCTGCTCTTTTGCACACCTATATCTCTACCTGTACATGACCATCTGATCATTTATCACTCCAGTGTTAATCTGTAAAATTGTAATTATTCGCCTACCTCCTCATGCCTTTTGCACACAATGTATATAGACTCTTAAAAAAAAATTCTACTGTGTTATTGACTTGTTAATTGTTTACTCCATGTGTAACTCTGTGTTGTCTGTTCACACTGCTATGCTTAATCTTGGCCAGGTCGCAGTTGCAAATGAAAACTTGTTCTCAACTAGCCTACCTGGTTAAATAAAGGTGAAAAAAATAAAATAAAATAAAAATAAGGTTATATCCTTCCTGTTTGGCCCTGTCCGGGGGTGTCCTCGGATGGGGCCACAGTGTCTCCTGACCCCTCCTGTCTCAGCCTCCAGTATTTATGCTGCAGTAGTTTGTGTGTCGGGGGGCAAGGGTCAGTTTGTTATATCTGGAGTACTTCTCCTGTCCTATTCGGTGTCCTGTGTGAATCTAAGTGTGCGTTCTCTAATTCTCTCCTTCTCTCTTTCTTTCTCTCTCTCGGAGGACCTGAGCCCTTGCCCCAGGACTACTGACATGATGACACCTTGCTGTCCCCAGTCCACATGGCGGAGGACCTGAGCCCTAAGACCATGCCCCAGGACTACCTGACATGATGACACCTTGCTGTCCCCAGTCCACATGGCCGTGCTGCTGCTCCAGTTTCAACTGACCTGAGCCCTAGGACCATGCCCCAGGACTACCTGACATGATGACTCCTTGCTGTCCCCAGTCCACCTGGCCGTGCTGCTGCTCCAGTTTCAACTGTTCTGCCTTCTTATTATTCGACCATGCTGGTCATTTATGAACATTTTAACATCTTGGCCATGTTCTGTTATAATCTCCACCCAGCACAGCCAGAAGAGGACTGGCCACCCCACATAGCCTGGTTCCTCTCTAGGTTTATTCCTAGGTTTTGGCCTTTCTAGGGAGTTTTTCCTAGCCACCGTGCTTCTACACCTGCATTGCTTGCTGTTTGGGGTTTTAGGCTGGGTTTCTGTACAGCACTTTGAGATATCAGCTGATGTATGAAGTGCTATATAAATACATTTGATTCGATTTGATATGATTTACCATTAGTTTGTCTAATTCTTCTGCATCCGTTGGTACCATTAGTCTGTGTGTTTAATGGGGGCTGAGCTAGAAAGGTGTTTGTGACACAAGGGCGGATCCTGAAGGGACCCGGGGCCAAGTCTTTGTACAAAAATGTCTGTAGAGTCTGAATGGTTTGAGCTGCAAACAATTAAAAGCGATCTATGAAAAGCTGGGACTCTCATGTGACATGTTGTGCTCTATATGACGTTCACAAGCTACACAATAGTCGTTAGAAGGTAAGGGTGGGGTTCTTCATAGAAGATCATAGGAAATCCCAGGACGTAGTGTCTATAAAACTGTAATAAGCTCACATAGTTGCTGTCACAAACTCCACACAGTTGTCACTGACTAGTTGGATATTTATTTCCCACTGAGCAAACCATTTCTGTACTTACAGCATTCATATAAATTCCTTTTTATCAGGTTTTTATAATAAAAACATATAAACATTCAGATAAATGAAAGTCAGATGGGTCTCGGGACTGATAAGGTTAAAGAAAACAAGTTCTTCTATCAAGTTATAAAATCCTGAACTTCCCTTTAATCTCTTAAAGGTCACTCAACATACCTTATACCCTGACCTAATCCTCTTCCTTATCATCTACATCTTCACCTCGTGGCCAACAGCGGCCTCATAGTACTGATCTCCATGGAGAGGAGCCTGCATTATCCCATGTACATCCTTTTCTGAAACTTGTCTCTTAATTAGATAGTTGGGGCTACAGCGATAATACCTCGTCTATTAGGGGACATTTTGACAGCAGCTCCCGAGCGATATATCACTTACATGGAGTGTGTCATTCAGGCTTTCTGTGCTCATGTTTATGCGCCTCCTTATTCAAGCTCTCCTGCGAGACCGTGTTTATATATAACATATATGTCTTAACATTTACTGTTATGCTGTTTGTCTCGTCCATAGGCAGCATCAGTCTCACCTATCTGAAGATTGCCATTGTTTGTCTGAGTAGTAGAACAGCTCTTTAAACAGCAAGGCCCTGACAACCTGTAGCACATGCTTACTGGTCTACCATATTGTGCTGGGATGTGGGTTTACCATTATCATCCTCCATTGCTTCCTAGCCTATGCAGACCTGCACAAGCTGAATAGTGCGCTGGTTAGTGTGGTCCCTACCTGTGTCAACCACATAATATATGGTTTACAGACTAAAGAGATTAAACAGGATATTTAGCGTGTTCAAAGAGCCAAGGTAGATGCAGTATTCTGTGTTAAATCTGATGGGATAAATAAATAATATTTAATATAATGAGAACTGCAGTATATGTGTGTGGCGTACTGTGTTTTCAAACTGACATTTATTTTAGGTGGTGTTCCATGAATCATTTCTTGATTTAATTTCCAAATGCAAACAAACCATCATAGAATATTTTATTGTACAAAGTTTTATTTTAATTTGTGACACTTACAGAGAAGGCAGAGGCACAAAACCTAAATCTGTTGGTACACTTTATTTGACATTGTGCTATTACTCTGATATTTAGGAATAATATTGCGAGATTGTAATTACACAATAATCACCTAACAATGACTGTTGTTTCTTTGGTATTGATTAAAAACTAGTATAATCACATACCATTTAGTACTGAATCTGGTAGTTTGTACAATGCGATTGAACAGGACTTTACAGTTGTTATTTCGTTTTTATCAATAAACTTAAAACTATTAAATCAGATGTATACAGTTGTGCAACCTACAAAATTAACCAAATGGTAAACACAAATATTGTTCGGTTTCATTTATAAGTGCATGATAATGAAACATTTAGCTGTTCTGCTTTCCAAAAAACAAACAATAATTGGAATTATTTTGGAATCTTTGAAAATTATCACACTTTTTAGCCCATACTAAACTATTTTAAAGGAGCTTGAATTGAATGTTTTGCTGTCAGGATAGTGTGTTGAGTGTTTTGCGGCTCTGCAGTGAGACGTCTGTGTCGGCAGAAGGCCCTCTTGATGGCCACTCTGAGCTCCTTGTTCCTCAGGCTGTAGATCATCGGGTTCAGGAAAGGAGTCAGAGCCGAGTACAGCACCGACACGATGATACGCACCTACAACAATAACACAACATGAATACAACATTAAGACAACCGCAATGCAACAATGATACCCACAACCACAGTATAATAAACAAAAAGTTACACATTATTAAACAACAATGATACGCACTTACAACATCAACACAATGTTATCTAACCTTATCACAACATTATTAACAGTATGGCCTTGATCATATTCAACCATAAACATATACATAGCATTATTAGGGATGGTTGGATTCCATTTAAATTCCAATCAATTCAGGAAGTACTCTGAAATTCCAATTATCCTCAACGCTTTTCAATTAGGAAAATGGAATTACAATTGGAACTTCATATACTTTCTTAATTGACTGGAATTTAAATGAAATTGACCCCAACCCTGTTATTGGGATTTTCACAGCACTGACAACATGACACAAATATACAGTGACTGAAGAGCATCAGTATGTTACACTAAAATAATACAACAGTGCCATCTCCTGGTGGGAATGTATTAGACATCAACAGTGAATGACAAATCAGAGAGGACATGGGTAACCAGAGTAATGGCACAAATATCAGTCAAACTCTTCAAATGGTGAATGTAAGATCTGTGTTGACTGAAGGTTATCTGATGGAGGAGTTAAACAGTCCTTAAAACAGGGAAAGGAGGAGGGGGAGAAAGAGGATGAAGAGGAGGGTCACCTCTGGAGAGAAGTTTCCCACACGGTAGGAGATATAGACAAATGAGGCAGAGCTGTAAGAAATGGACACAACCGTCAGGTGGGCGGCACAGGTGCTAAACGCCTTCAGTCGCTCTGCAGCGCCCATTTTAGCTATCTTCACACCGATGAGGATGTAGGAAGTGAGGATGAGCACACCCGTGGTGAGCAGCGCTACGAGGGCAAAAGACAGTGACACGATGCTGTCCACCTGAGTGTCCCCACACACCAGCAGCCTCACTGAGGACGGGTCACACCAGCAGTGGCGCACCACATTGGGTCCACAGTATGAACGCTGTACTGCCATGCTAGTGTTTGGGAAGGTGCACATGGCACCGAAGGTCCATGCCCCAATGATGAGTAGCAGGCAGACGGGGCGGGTCATCACAGCGGCATAGCGGAGAGGATTACAGATGGCCACATAGCGGTCGTAGGCCATAGCGGTCAGCAGGGCGCGGCCGGTAACAGACATGTGGATGAAACAGTACATCTGGAGGAAGCATCCGGGGACGGACACAGTCTTGACCTCAGTCAGGAAGCCTGACAACATGTTAGGGATGGTGACCGTTGTGTAAATCATGTCCACGATGGACAGGTTGTGGAGGAAGAAGTACATGGGGGAGCCCAGCTTCGGGTCGGTCCGGACCTTTAGGATGAGATAAAGAAAGCGGTTAGACAGTGATGTCATAGATAGGCCCAGTTGAGAGTTTTTACTGACAACATGACTCGACCAGGGGAAACTCTGAGCCCAAGCCATAAATCTCAAGAGTTCTAAACTCCTGACTCCTGGGGAGTATAGTGTTGTCTACGGGCCCTTAGAGTAAATTACAAGTGAGAGGACCTGAACAAAGCCCTTTGAATACTTACACTAACTACAACTCATGGTCTCTTATAACATCATCTATATCTAATGTTATTGTGATCTGGTTCTGGCTGTGCGTGTACAATGTACAGTACCAGGTAGATGATCATGATGTTTCCACCTAGGATGACGGTGTAGGCCAGCAGGAAGATGATAAACAGGACCATCTTCTTCTCCCCCAGACTGGCCAGGCCCTGGATGATGAAGAAGGCGACAGGGCTGGACTGGGTGCTGTTCATACCTCTGGGCCAGTGGGCCTGATAGGATCTCAGACAAACCTGGTGCAGACAGAGAGATACATTGATACCTTGTAGCCTACAGATAGAATAAGCTCATTCTTAACAAACATGGCTTTGTACAGTTATATTCTTGTTACGAAAGTATCTACAATAATATATGGTGTAACTATAATTTCTTTGAAAAGTGTTGCCTGTAGAAACAAAATATATAACACTTATTATTTCAGATTCTCAACCTTGGTGGTGTCAGAGTGTTGAAATCTATGATATATTCGATGTGATATAACACAAACATGTATACTAATTCATAGGAAGTGGTTCTCAATTATGTTCAGTTACAGGCCCAATGCAGTCAAAATTCTGTCGTATTGTACAACAGCTGATAAAACGCAGACTGTAAACGTGTGAAGAAATTTGATGAGTATTATTTCCTGATAGTTGCTAGTTGAAAATACAATCTATACAGGACATTCTAATCGGGAGGTTTCGCATGGGTGGAGTTTTGTATGGATCGAGGCAGTATAATGCCTCGATCCATACAACTGGGAACTTGGAACTCCAACTTCCATCTTCAGTGTGTTCATGACAACTGCGAACTCGGGGAAAATGAGCTCAGACCGGGAATCATTGTTTTGAAGAGTTATCCAACTTGGAATTCCAAATTGGAAACTGGCATTTTTCCAGCCCTCCGACTTTCCCACCTGGAGGTCACTGACATCATGATTTTACTTTGTTTTTTTCCAAGTTCTCAGTTGTCCAGAAAGTAACATTATTAATGGTCAGCTTTAATATGGCAGATAGATTGTAACATCCATCAATGTAATTGTCTGCATAATTTATAATCCCCCACATATATTTTTTGTAAATAGTAAATATATATATATACACATACATAGCCACATCTGCACAAATATACATACATATACATATAGTAACATTTGTTAACATAGACCAATAACAAACATTTCCAAACCTTTTTTGCCAAGAACAGATTACTGTTCAGATGACATATTCATCCCCCTCCCCACTCAGACCACTCCCAGACAGTCCTAGACATTTTTTTGCTTGAGAAAACAATTTTTGTTGAAAAGCTATTTTTGGTTCTTTTTGACAATTTGTATGGAATAATATTACAGTAAGGTACTTATTTGTTAGCCAGAAATGATTTGATATTGAAATAAAAATGCCTGCCTTCGGCCTTTAACAAATCCAGCCAAAAGATTGAACGCTGATTTCAAAATGTGTTAGTGAATGCAAATATTGTGCACTAATCTGTTGAAATCTGATTACTATAAAATAAAAGTTTGTAAACAAAACACACATTTACACTTAACGCTCATATATAAATAATATCTATACAAATTCACATAGTGTTTCCTACTGAAGTATTTTCAGACAAATCCACAAATCCAACTGTTAAAAAACAAAATCTGTATGATAGTTTTGCAGTATCGGAGGGTTAACCTCTTACCTGAGTGAGTGCAGGTCACACTCAGTGATCTTGAAGCTGAGCAGCTTCTTAAATACAATTATTTTACCAGCATCCCATCGTCCCTGTTTTTCCACAGGATGATGTGAGAGGCCGAAGGGACTTGTTATTTATCTAGTTTGTATGTCTACACTACATTCATTAAGAACTTTCCCTGGAATAATTAAACAAGAGAGCTCCAATGCAACGTATGTTTACATTAAACTCTAGGTAAATTGCATCATTACAGAATATTAATCATAAAAAGTAATTTAGCTACTGTATTTAACTATAATTGGTGGTGTTTGTGTGTATACTTCTCTGGTGAGTAATTAGGTATGGCCTCATTAGCTGCAAACAGATGTTAAATTGGGATTTTGTTACTGGTGGAACTGTCCGTAAAATCATGTTTAACAACTCTTACTGTGCACTGTCTTCTATTCCTACGGTGGATGAACAAAGCCCAGAATTCAACTGTAACACATGGCATTGTACTTATGACTCTGAGAATATACATATTTTACTTAGGAACAGAAACAAATAACTAAACAACTGGACATAAGCAGAAGAAAAAGAGGCACATTCAGTTTACACGTTTTGGGCCTCATTTGTTCTCTTGTCAAAAGTTAGGAATAAGGGCTCATTTGAGACACAGACCTTCAGATAAATCAGGTTTTACTCTCCCACAGCCTTGTACAATATCAACATTAGAATACCCTTCTGTAGGGTCCTCTTCCTTTATGTTCTCTGGTTTATCAGAGTTCTTAATGTACAGTGCCTTTAGAAGGTATTCACCCCCTTGGCATTTTTCCCATTTTGTTGCCTTACAACCTGATTCACACAACATGCCTACCACTTTGGAGAAGCAAAATATTTTGAGACAAACAAGATATAAGACAAAAAAACTGAAAACTTGAGCGTGCATAATTATTCACTCCCTCTAAAGTCAATACTTTGTAGAGCCACCGTTTGCAGCAGTTACAGCTGCAAGTCTCTTGGGGTATGCCTCTATAAGCTTGGCACATGTTGCCACTGGGATTTTTGCCAATTCTTCAAGGTAAAACTGCTCCAGCTCCATCAAGTAGGATGGGTTCCTGCTGGTGTACAGCATTCTTTAAGTCATACCACAGACTCTCAATTGGATTGAGGTCTGGGCTTTAACTAGGCCATTCAAAGACATTTAAATGTTTCCCCTTAAACCACTCAAGTGTTACTTTAGCAGTATATTTAAGGTCATTGTCCTAATGGAAGGTGAACCTCCATCCCAGTCTCAAATCTCTGGAAGACTGAAACAGATTTCCCTCAATAACTTCCCTGTATTTAGAGCCATCATCAGTCCTTCAATTCTTACTATTTTCCCAGTCCCAGCCAATTAAAAATATCCCCACAGCATGATGCTGCTACCACCATGCTTCACTGTGGGGATGGTGTCCTCGGTGTGATGAGAGGTGTTGGGTTTGTGCCAGACATAGCATTTTCCTTGACAGACAAAAAGCTCCATTTTAGTCTCATCTGACCAGAGTACCTTCTTCCATACGTTTGGGGAGTCTCCCAAATGCCTTTTGGCAAACATCAAACATGTTTGCTTGCTTATTTTTTAATTTAAGCACTGGCTTTTTTCTGGCTACTCTTCCATAAAGCCCAGCTCTGTGGAATGTACAGCTTAAAGTGGTCCTATGGACAGATACTCCAATCTCCGCTGTGGAGCTTTGCAGGTCCTTCATGGTTATCTTTGGTCTCTTTGTTGCCTCTCTGATTAATGCCTTCCTTGCCTGGTCCGTGAGTTTTGGTGGGCGGCCATCTCTTGGCAGGTTTGTTGTGGTGCCATGTTCTTTCCATTTTTTAATAATGGATTTAATGGTGCTCTGTGGGATGTTCAAATTTTCAGATATTTTTTAGAACCCAACCCTGATCTGTACTTCTCCACAACTTTGTCCCTTGCCTGTTTGGAGAGCTCCTTGGTCTTTGTGGTGCCACTTGCTTGGTGGTGTCCCTTGCTTAGTGGTGTTGCAGCCTGTTCGGCCTTTCAGAACAGGTGTATATACATGTATATACTGAGATCATGTGACAGATCATGTGACAAAATCATGTGATTGCACACAGGTGGACTTTATTTAACGAAGTATGTGACATCTGAAGGTAATTGGTTGCACCAGATCTGATTTAGGGGCTTCATAACAAAGGGGGTGAATACATATGCACACACCACTTCTCCGTATTTATATATTTTTTTAATTTTTCAAGCAAGTAATTGTTCTAGTTTCACTTCACCAATTTGGACTATTTTGTGTATGTCCATTATATGAAATCCAAATAAAAAATCCATTTAAATTACAGGTTGAATTGCAACAACATAGAAAAAACGCCAAGGGGGTGAATACTTTTGCAAGGCACTGTATTCCACTGAAGACAAGTGTTAGATTCTCATGTATTGGCCACCTATGAATTTAAGGACACAGATGGAGAGTACATTTCTGAACAGGATTATTTTCAGAATGAGGGGTGCTGTAGGTCTGCTGGTTTTACTGTTCTGTCTGTTCGGGACATGAGCTCAGGGAGAGAGTGGAGGGGTCTGACATCACTCCACAGGGCTACAGCGAATAGGGAGTGGGGTCAAGGAACGGAGGCAGAGGAGACAACTCACAAACAGATGAAAAGTCAGACCTCTGCTGACATCTGGGCTGAACTGAGAGTCCTAGAGACGTGGTGGTTGAACAGAGAGTGGAGCTGAGGAACATGGAGGAGCAGGTTGGGGAGCTGCAGAGAGAGAGACTACATGCAATAATAGTCTTTTGGGATTTGAAGTAATTTTGCAACCTATTTAGTCATGATGAAGATTCACATACTGATCAATGTCATTCATTTTGATTTCCAGCTCAAGTAGCAGCCTTGGAGGCCAGAGTGACCACCACTGAGAGAGAAAATGTGGGTAAGAATATGTGATACAGTTGAAGTCGGAAGTTTACATACACAGGTTGGAGTCATTAAAACTCATTTTCAACCACTCCACAAATTTCATGTTAACAAACTATAGTTTTGGCAAGTCAAAATCAAATCAAATCAAATCAAATTTTATTTGTCACATACACATGGTTAGCAGATGTTAATGCGAGTGTAGCGAAATGCTTGTGCTTCTAGTTCCGACAATGCAGTGATAACCAACAAGTAATCTAACTAACAATTCCAAAACTACAGTCTTATACACAGTGTAAGGGGATAAGGAACATGTACATAAGGATATATGAATGAGTGATGGTACAGAGCAGCATACAGTAGATGGTATCGAGTACAGTATATACATATGAGATGAGTGTGTAGACAAAGTAAACAAAGTGGCATAGTTAAAGTGGCTAGTGATACATGTGTTACATAAGGATGCAGTCGATGTTGTAGAGTACAGTATATACATATGTATATGAGATGAATAATGTAGGGTAAGTAACATTATATAAGGTAGCATTGTTTAAAGTGGCTAGTGATATATTTACATCATTTCCCATCAATTCCCATTATTAAAATGGCTGGAGTTGGGTCAGTGTCAATGACAGTGTGTTGGCAGCAGCCACTCAATGTTAGTGGTGGCTATTTAACAGTCTGATGGCCTTGAGATAGAAGCTGTTTTTCAGTCTCTCGGTCCCAGCTTTGATGCACCTGTACTGACCTCGCCTTCTGGATGATAGCGGGGTGAACAGGCAGTGGTTCGGGTGGTTGATGTCCTTGATGATCTTTATGGCCTTCCTGTAACAACGGGTGGTGTAGGTGTCCTGGAGGGCAGGTAGTTTGCCCCGGTGATGCGTTGTGCAGTCCTCACTACCCTCTGGAGAGCCTTACGGTTGAGGGCGGAGCAGTTGCCGTACCAGGCGGTGATACAGCCCGCCAGGATGCTCTCGATTGTGCATCTGTAGAAGTTTGTGAGTGCTTTTGGTGACAAGCCGAATTTCTTCAGCCTCCTGAGGTTGAATAGGCGCTGCTGCGCCTTCTTCACGACGCTGTCAGTGTGAGTGGACCAATTCAGTTTGTCTGTGATGTGTATGCCGAGGAACTTAAAACTAGCTACCCTCTCCACTACTGTTCCATCGATGTGGATAGGGGGGTGTTCCCTCTGCTGTTTCCTGAAGTCCACAATCATCTCCTTAGTTTTGTTGACGTTGAGTGTGAGGTTATTTTCCTGACACCACACTCCAAGGGCCCTCACCTCCTCCCTGTAGGCCGTCTCGTCGTTGTTGGTAATCAAGCCTACCACTGTTGTGTCGTCCGCAAACTTGATGATTGAGTTGGAGGAGTGCGTGGCCACGCAGTCGTGGGTGAACAAGGAGTACAGGAGAGGGCTCAGAACGCACCCTTGTGGGGCCCCCGTGTTGAGGATCAGCGGGGAGGAGATGTTGTTGCCTACCCTCACCACCTGGGGGCGGCCCGTCAGGAAGTCCAGTACCCAGTTGCACAGGGCGGGGTCGAGACCCAGGGTCTCGAGCTTGATGACGAGCTTGGAGGGTACTATGGTGTTGAATGCCGAGCTGTAGTCGATGAACAGCATTCTCACATAGGTATTCCTCTTGTCCAGGTGGGTTAGGGCAGTGTGCAGTGTGGTTGAGATTGCATCATCGTGTGGACCTATTTGGGCGGTAAGCAAATTGGAGTGGGTCTAGGGTGTCAGGTAGGGTGGAGGTGATATGGTCCTTGACTAGTCTCTCAAAGCACTTCATGATGACGGAAGTGAGTGCTACGGGGCGGTAGTCGTTTAGCTCAGTTACCTTAGCTTTCTTGGGAACAGGAACAATGGTGGCCCTCTTGAAGCATGTGGGAACAGCAGACTGGTATAGGGATTGATTGAATATGTCCGTAAACACACCGGCCAGCTGGTCTGCGCATGCTCGGAGGGCGCGGCTGGGGATGCCGTCTGGGCCTGCAGCCTTGCGAGGGTTAACACGTTTAAATGTCTTAATCACCTCGGCTGCAGTGAAGGAGAGACTGCATGTTTCCGTTGCAGGCCGTGTCAGTGGCACTGTATTGTCCTCAAAGCGGGCAAAAAAGTTATTTAGTCTGCCTGGGAGCAAGACATCCTGGTCCGTGACTGGGCTGGATTTCATCTTGTAGTCCGTGATTGACTGTAGACCCTGCCACATGCCTCTTGTGTCTGAGCCATTGAATTGAGATTCCACTTTGTCTCTGTACTGACGCTTAGCTTGTTTGATAGCCTTACGGAGGGAATAGCTGCACTGTTTGTATTCAGTCATGTTGCCAGACACCTTGCCCTGATTAAAAGCAGTGGTTCGCGCTTTCAGTTTCACGCGAATGCTGCCATCAATCCACGGTTTCTGGTTAGGGAATGTTTTTATCGTTGCTATGGGAACGACATCTTCGACGCACGTTCTAATGAACTCGCACACCGAATCAGCGTATTCGTCAATATTCCCATCTGACGCAATACGAAACATGTCCCAGTCCACGTGATGGAAGCAGTCTTGGAGTGTAGAGTCAGCTTGGTCTGACCAGCGTTGGACAGACCTCAGCGTGGGAGCCTCTTGTTTTAATTTCTGCCTGTAGGCAGGGATCAGCAAAATGGAGTCGTGGTCAGCTTTTCCGAAAGGGGGCGGGGCAGGGCCTTATATGCGTCGCGGAAGTTAGAGTAACAGTGATCCAAGGTTTTACCACCCCTGGTTGCGCAATCGATATGCTGATAAAATTTAGGGAGTCTTGTTTTCAGATTGGCTTTGTTAAAATCTCCAGCTACAATGAATGCAGCCTCCGGATAAATGTTTTCCAGTTTGCAAAGAGTTAAATAAAGTTCGTTCAGAGCCATCGATGTGTCTGCTTGGGGGGGGATATATACGGCTGTGATTATAATCGAAGAGAATTCTCTTGGAAGATAATGCGGTCTACATTTGATTGTGAGGAATTCTAAATCAGGTGAACAGAAGGATTTGAGTTCCTGTATGTTTCCTTCATCACACCATGTCCCGTTAGTCATGAGGCATACGCCCCCTCCACTCTTCTTACCAGAGAGATGTTTGTTTCTGTCCGCGCGATGCGTGGAGAAACCCGTTGGCTGTACCGCCCTGGATAGCGTTTTCCCAGTAAGCCATGTCTCCGTAAAGCAGAGAACGTTGCAGTCTCTGATATCCCTCTGGAATGCCACCCTTGCTCGGATTTCATCAACCTTGTTGTCGAGAGACTGGACATTGGCAAGAAGAATACTGGGAAGTGGTGCGCGATGTGCCCTTTTTCGGAGTCTGACCAGAACACCGCCGCGTTTCCCTCTTTTTCGGAGTCGTTTCATTGGGTCGCTGCATGCGATCCATTCCGTTGTCCTGTTTGTAAGGCAGAACACAGGATCCGCGTCGCGGAAAACATATTCTTGGTCGTACTGATGGTGAGTTGACGCTGATCTTATATTCAGTAGTTCTTCTCGACTGTATGTAATGAAACCTAAGATGACCTGGGGTACTAATGTAAGAAATAACACGTAAAAAAACAAAAAACTGCATAGTTTCCTAGGAACGCGAAGCGAGGCGGCCATCTCAGTCGGCGCCATAAGTCGGTTAGGACATCTACTTTATTCATGACACAAGTCATTTTTCCAACAGCTTGGAACATTCCAGAAAATTATGTCATGGCTTTAGAAGATTCTGACAGGCTAATTGACATAATTGGAGTCAATTGGAGGTGTACCTATGGATGTAATTCAAGGCCTACCTTCAAACTCAGTGCCTCTTTGCTTGACATCATGAGATAATCAAAATAAATCTGCATTGATGTCTGGTTCATCCTTGGGGGCAATTTCCAAATGCCTGAAGGTACCACATTAATCTGTACAAACAATAGTAGGCAAGTATAAACACCATGGGACCACGCAGCCGTCATACCGCTCAGGATGGAGACGTGTTCGGTCTCCTAGAGATGAACCTACTTTGGTGCGAAAAGTGCAAATCAATCCCAGAACAGCAAAGGACCTTGTGAAGATGCTGGAGGAAAAAGGTACAAAAAAGAAAACGAGGTAAACGAGTCCTATATTGACATAACCTGAAAGGCTGCTCAGAAGGAAGAAACCACTGCTCCAAAAACACCATAAAAAGCCAGACTACGGGTTGCAACTGCACATGGGGACAAAGATAGTACTTTTTTGAGTAATGTCCTCTGGTCTGATGAAACCAAAATAGAACTGTTTGGCCATAACCATTGTTTTGTTTGGAGGAAAAACGGGGACGCTAGCAAGCTGAAGAACACCAACCCAACCATCACACTGCAGACTTCCCTAACCCATCTGGACAAGAGGAATACCTATGTGAGAATGCTGTTCATCGACTACCGCTCAGCATTTAACACCATTGTACCCTCCAAACTCGTCATCAAGCTCGAGACCCCGGGTCTCGACCCCACCCTGTGCAACTGGGTCCTGGACTTCTTGATGGGCCGCCCCCAGGTAGTGAGGGTAGGTAACAACATCTCCACCCCGCTGATCCTCAACACTGGGGCCCCACAAGGGTGGGTTCTCAGCCCTCTCCTGTACTCCCTGTTCACCCACAACTGCGTGGCCATGTACGCCTCTAACTCAATCATCAAGTTTGCAGACGACACTACAGTGGTAGGCTTGATTACCAACAACGACGAGACGGCCTAGAGGGAGTAGGTGAGGGCCCACGGAGTGTGGTGTCAGGAAAATAACCACACACTCAACGTCAACAAAACAAAGGAGACTTCAGCAGACAGCAGAGAAAGCACCCCCCTATCCACATCGACGGGACAGTAGTGTAGAGGGTACAAAGTTTTAAGTTCCTCGGCGTACACATCACGGACAATCTGAAATGGTCCAACCACACAGACAGCGTGGTGAAGAAGGCGCAGCAGCGCCTCTTCAACCTCAGGAGCCTGAAGAAACTCTGCTTGTGTCCAAAAACACTCACAAACTTTTACAGATGCACAATCGATGAACATCCTGTCAGACTGTATCACCGCATGGTACGGCAACTGCTCCGCCCATAACCGTAAGGATCTCCAGAGGGTAGTGAGATCTGCACAACGCATCACCGGGGGCAAACTACCTGCCCTCCAGGACACCTACACCACCCGATGTCACAGGAAGGCCAAAAAGATCATCAAGGACAACAACCACCCGAGCCACTGCCTGTTCACCCCGCTATCATCCAGAAGGCGAGGTCAGTACAGGTGCATCAAAGCTGGGACCGAGAGACTGAAAAACAGCTTCTATCTCCAGGCCATCAGACTGTTAAATAGCTATTACTAACATTGAGTGTCTGCTGCCAACATACTGACTCAACTCCAGCCACTTTAATAATGGAAAAATGTATGTAATAAATGTATCACTAGCCACTTTAAACAATGCCACTTCATGTAATGTTTACATTCCCTACATTACTAATCTCATATGTATATACTGTACTCTATATCATCTACTGCATCTTGCCTATGCCGTTCTATACCATCACTCATTCATATATTCTTATGTACATATTCTTAATCATTCCTTTACACTTGTGTATATAAGGTAATTGTTGTGAAATTATTACGTTAGATTGCTCGTTGGATATTACTGCATTGTCGGATCTAGGAGCACAGGCATTTCGCGACACTGGCATTAACATCTGCTTACCATGTGTATGTGACAAATAAAATTTGAAGTCAAGGTACTGGAGTGGCCATCACAAAGCCCTGATCTCAATGTGTGGGCACAAAGTAAAAGCATGTGCGAGCAAGGAGGACAACAAACCTGACTTCATTACACCAGCTCTGTTAGGAGGAAAGGGCCAAAATACACCCAACTTATTGTGGGAAGCTTGTGGAAGGCTACCCAAAACAATAATAAATCATTCTATACTATTATTCTGACATTTCACATTCTTAAAGTAAAGTGGTGACCCTAATTGACCGAAGATAGGGAATATTTACTTGGATTAAATGTCAGGAATTGTGAAAAACTGAGGTTAAATGTATTTGGCTAAGATGTATGTAAACTTCCGACTTCAACTGTATGTGTTAAGTAATATGTTTATGATAGAGTGGGAAATGTGGTCTACAAATTCATAGTTATTATTACTGTTATTATATTTTGATTAAGATGGTTAGGTTTGTCCATGTTTCTCTCCATTGCAGCATAAGTGGTCAGGTTGAGTGTCAGCGAGAACCAGGTAGATGAGCTGAAGAGAGAGAATACAGGCAAAATTACAACCTTGAGTTAGGCCTATATAAATCACTTCACATTGATTGGTATTCAAGCCCAAGAAGCAGAACTGTCAGCCTTGGAGGACAGAATGACAGCATTGCAAAACTTGTTTTATCTAATATTTGTGAGGGGCTTAGATTGTAAAACAAAAATAAGTATTCATACCCCTTTACTCATTCCACATTTTGTTGTATTGCAGCCTGAATTCAAAATGGATTAAAAAACTGTAGCAGAGAGGAAAACCGTGTCAGGCAAGGAAACAGGCACAATAGGATAACAGGACATAAATAGTAAGAAACGGCTAGAAACATAGACTGACTGAGCAGAGATTTCTATCTGGCAGTGTGGAAGTGGCAGGACTGAGTATTTGTAGAGGTCTTGATTATGGAACAGGTTTCAGCTGGTGGGGATCTGCTCTGACTCCAGCACACCTGTCTCCGCCCACACAATCTCACACAGAGAGAGGGAGAGGGAGAGGGAGAGAGCACTGGGGGAGTGGCGGCAGGTGAAGGAGACACAGGATGAGCAGTAAGGGCATGGCAGGAGCAGATGTAATACTCAAGACAGTCAAAGAATCAAGTAAAAACAGGCAAAACTTTATTTTGTTTTATCAGACCTTTCAGACAAAGGAAATACAAAAACATTTTGTTTCAAAAACTCTATATATATTTTTTCCCCCCAATTTCATGGTATCCAATTGTTAGTAGTTACTATCTTGTCTCATCGCTACAACTCCCGTAAGGGCTTGGGAGAGATGAAGGTTGAGAGCCATGTGTCCTCCGAAACACAACCCAACCATGCCGCACTGCCACACCAATGTGTCGGAGGAAACACTGTACACCTGGCAACCTGGTCAGCGCTCACTGCACCCGGCCTGCCAGAGTAGTCGCTAGTGCGCGATGAGACAAGAATATCCCTACAGGCCAAACCCTCCCTAACCCGGACGACGCTAGGCCAATTGTGCACCGCCCCATGGACCTCCCGGTCGCAGCCAGCTGCAACAGAGCCTGTGCTCGTACCCAGAGTCTCTGGTGGCACAGCTAGCACTACGATACAATGCCTTAGACCACTGGGCGACCCAGGAGGCAAAAATCTCTATATTTAACTATTTATTAAACATATTTCCTTTCTCACAAACAAATCAAATCAAATGTATTTATTTAGCCCTTCTCACATCAGCTGATATATCAAAGTGCTGTAGAGAAACCCAGCCTAAAACCCCAAACAGCAAGCAATGCAGGTGTAGAAGCACGGTGGCTTGGAAAAACTCCCTAGAAAGGCCAAAACCTAGGAAGAAACGCAGAGAGGAACCCGGCTATGAGGGGTGGCCAGTCCTCTTCTGGCTGTGCCGGGTGGAGATTATAACAGAACATGACCAAGATGTTCAAATGTTCATAAATGACCAGCATGGTCAAATAATAATAATCACAGTTGTTGTCGAGGGTGCAGCAAGTCAGCACCTCAGGAGTAAATGTCAGGTGGCTTTTCATAGCCGATCATTAAGAGTATCTCTACCGCTCCTGCTGTCTCTAGAGAGTTGAACAGTCTGGGACAGGTAGCACGTCCGGTGAACAGGTCAGGGTTCCATAGCCGCAGGCAGAACAGTTGAAACTGGAGCAGCAGTACGGCCAGGTGGACTGGGGACAGCAAGGAGTCATCATGCCAGGTGGTCCTGAGGCATGGTCCTATGGCTCAGGTCCTCCGAGAGAGAGAAAGAAAGTGAGAAAGTGAGAAAGAGAGAATTAGAGAGAGCATACTTAAATTCACACAGGACACCGGATAAGACAGGAGAAGTATTCCAGATATAAAAGACTGACCCTGACCCCCCGGACAGGGCCAAACAGGCAAGATATAACCCCACCCACTTTGCCAAAGCACAGCCCCCACACCACTAGAGGGATATCTTCAATAACTAACTTACCATCCTGAGACATGGCGAGTATAGCCCACAAAGATCTCCGCCACGGCACAACCCAAGGGGGGGCGCCAACCCAGACAGGAAGATCACATCAGTGACTCAACCCACAAAATGACGCACCCCTCCTAGGGACGGCATGAAAAGGAACTTTTCTGTTTTTTTCTGTTTTTTTCACAGAAAGTTTCTGATTTTTGCAATTTTACGTAGATGGAAAAAAGCTGTCCTTGAAACAGTCTTGATATGTTCGTCAAAAGAGAGATCAGGGTCCAGAGTAACACCGAGGTCCTTCACAGTTTTATTTGAGACGACTGTACAACCATTAAGATTAATTGTCAGATTCAACAGAAGATCTCTTTGATTCTTGGGACCTAGAACAAGAATCTCTGTTTTGTCTGAGTTTAAAAGTAGAAAGTTGGCAGCCATCCACTTCCTTATGTCTGAAACACAGGCTTCTAGTGAGGGCAATTTTGGGGCTTCATTGAAATGTATAGCTGTGTGTCATCAGCATAGCAGTGAAAGTTAACCCCCAAAGGGGGGGGGGGGGCGCCAACCCAGGCAGGAAGATCACATCAGTGACTCAACCCACTCAAGTGACGCACCCCTCCTAGGGACGGCATGGAAGAGCACCAGTAAATATTCTACTACAATCCACCAGGATTTTCAAATCCCTATTTTATCCCATTTATTTTAATATAGTCACAAATTATTGCACCTGAATTTGACAATCATATTTTCTCTGAAAGCTTTTAAGCCATTCATTTAATGCATACAGTAATTGTCACGTTGTTGGTAATAATGATGGTCGGACCAAGGCGCAGCGAATGTTGAGTTCCACATATTGTGAAACTAAGCAACGACAAAAACAAATAAACAATAAACTAACCACGAACCGTGACTACAGATATGCTTTGGGCACAAAACTCAAAACACATACATTCAAACAATATCCCATAACCCACAGGTGAAAAAAAATGCAACTTAAGTATGATCCCCATTAGAGACAACGATTACCTGCTTCCTCTAATTGGGAATCATACCCAAACCGCAACATAGAAAATAAACCTAGAACCCCACATAGAAATAATAAACTAGACTAAAACCCCTAGTCACGTCCTGACCTACTCTACCATAGAAAATATAGGCTTTCTATGGTCAGGATGTGATATTTCCCCGCCCCCCCCCAAAGGTACGGACTCTGACCGCAAAACCTGAAACAAAAAGGGAGAGTTAGGGGAGGGGTGTCTAGTGACGCTATGCCTGGACTTGGCACCAACGCCGAATAAGACTCTGGCCTTGGAGCTGGACTCGACAGCGTGCTTAGACTGGGCATCGGGGCAGGGGAAGGCTCCGGCCATGGAGCTGGAGGTTCCGGACCGTTGACCATCTCAGGAGGTTCCGGAGTGTTAAACGTCGCCGGAGGCTTCGGACTAGGAACCGTTGCTGGAGGCTCCGGACTGGGAACCGCCGCCGGAAACTGACAACACGTTCCTTAGGGCAAATACCGTGCAACCTCCACCAACTCAACAAGTCTCCCATTTCTCTCTCCTCCAAATTCTCCCTCTTCTCCCAGACTGACTCTGGTTCACTCCTCGGCTCCGCCGACTGCGCCATGTGCCCCCTTCCCCCCTAATATTTTCTTGGGGTTTCTGTGGCCTTCCTCCCCGACTTACTCGCTGTCCCTCCTTCGCTGCTTCCGCCTGCTTCCATTGCAGGATCTTGTCTCCTGCCATTATTTCTTCCCAAGTCCAGGATATTATCTCCCTGATATCCTCCAAAGACCAGGATGCCATCTCCTCCCATCTCCTCCCGTTGTGATGGGATCTTCTGTCACATTGTTCGCAATAATGATGGTCGGACCAAGGTGCTGTCATGCAGGTGAAAGAGGACCCAAAAGCGACTTGGCGAAAACAGAGTCTTTAATCCAGTAAAGTAAATACAAACAAAAAACACAACTTTCACTCGAAATGACGAGGACAAACTGGAGACTCGATCTTGAACAGCAGGTGAACAGCAGGTTGCCTCGGGAAGGCACTTGAACCAGACAGACTCAGACACCTGCTCACCACGCAGCATCTGAGGAAAACACGACACGACAGGGCGATACACAAACACAGCACGGTGAATTCTAGACAAGGAACCGACAGGACAGGAACGGAACACAAAGGAAGAAATAGGGACTCTAATCAGGGGAAAGGATCGGGAACAGGTGTGGGAAGACTAAATGATTGATTAGGGGAATAGGAACAGCTGGGAGCAGGAACGGAACGATAGAGAGAAGAGAGAGCGAGAGAGTGAGAGAGGGAGGGGGAGAGAGAGGGATAGAAAGAGGGAAAGAACCTAATAAGACCAGCAGAGGGAAACGAATAGAATGGGAAGCACAGGGACAAGACAAGATAATAAATGACAAAACATGACAGGTGCAGCGTATGTTGAGTTCTGCATATTTTAAAAACTTCTGTATTGAGTAGCTTGGATGAATAAGGTGCCCAGAGGTGCTGTAATGCATATTTTGAAAATCTGAGACGACAGTGTTGTTAACAAAAGGCTAAGCTTGTGTTTGAATATATTTATTTCATTTCATTTGTGATTTTCATGAATAGTAAAAGTTGCGTTATGCTAATGCATTTGAGGCTATGATTACGCTCCCGGATACGGGTTTGCTCGCCGCAAGAGGTTAAAAAGAGTCTTTTTGCATTTGTGCAGACTGCCATGTCTCATTTTTGATTAATTGAAAATGATACTTTGAAAAAAGTATCTCTCTATTTCAAACAAGCATTGCAGAGCTGGCTACAACTTCATTTTCATCCCCAGAACATAGAGAAAATGTTATGGTTGAACACAAATGCACTGGATGATAAAATACCTGTCACGAATACCACCGAAGGTGGCTCCCCTTCCTGTTCGGGTGGCGCTCGGCGGTCGTCGTCGCCGGTCTACTAGCTTCCACCGATCCCTTTTTCCATTCCTTTTCGTTTGCTTTTGTCTAATTGTTTTCACCTGTTCCTTGTTTGGGTTTTGGGATGGGTGTTATTTAGTTCGTTTTGCCCGCTGGTGTTTGTGCGGGCTTGTTGTTATTGTTACGTTTGTGGTGTATCCTTGTCTTTTGGGTTTTCGCTGTCCGGGTTTTGTAACTAAGGTTTTGGGTTTGTTTGCACCTGTGTTTAGGGCTTCACCCATGTTTGGACCTGTTACTTTGTAGAGGACATTAAAGCGTTTTTCCCCGTTTACTTTTGCGCTAAGCGTCTGACTCCACACCCATCACTCACCCACCGTTACAGAAGCCCGCACCACCAGATGGAGTCAGCAGGAGCAGCGCCCACCCCTCTCCCCACGATGGAGGAGAGGGTCCTTCATCATACGTCCATCCTCCATCGCATCGGATCAGCAATGGATCAAATGATGGGAGAGGATGGACCGTTGGGAGAGGAGTGGTCTCCCTACTACCCCAACTACCCTCTCACCAGCTCCTCCAGCGGGATCCGGTGCCAGCGCTCTGTGCATCATGCCTCCGAGGGAGTACGGTGGAGCGGCAGCGGGGTGCCAGGGATTCCTGCTACGACTAGAGCTCTACCTGGCCACCGTTCGGCCGGCTCCCTCGGACGAGGAGAGCGTGAGTGTCCTCGTCTCCTGCCTGGCGGGTAGGGCCCTAGAGTGGGCCAATGCCGTCTGGAACGGGAACGACTAAGCGAGGGGCCACTACCTGGAGTTCACCCGCCGCTTCTGGGCTGTGTTCAATCAGCCTCCGGTGGGCCGAGCGGTGGGTGAGGTTGTTCCATCTCCGGCAGGGGACGAGGACTTTGCGCTGGAATTCCGGACCTTGGCCGCTGGGAGCGGGGTGGAACGACAAGGCTCTGATAAACCATTACAGGTGTAGCCTAAGAGAGGACGTCCGCAGGGAGCTGGCTTGTCGGGACACTACGCTCAGCTTGGATGAGCTGATCGACATGTCTATCCGGCTAGACCATCTGCTGGCTGCTAGCGGACGTTCTGAAAGAGTCCTGTCTGTTTCACCTCCTGGCCCGGGGAATTTTATAGATTGCGGACTCGCCCAGAGGTTGAAGATTCCGTTAGTTAAGGTAGACCCCCCCTTCCCCTGTGCACTCCTTAGGTAGTCGACCGTTAGGATCAGGGCTGGTCAGGGGGGCCATGATTCCTCTGGAGATGATTATGCGGGGGAATCATAAGGAGCGGATTAGTCTGTTCCTTATCAATTCACCTGCATTTCCGGTGGTGTTGGGGATTCCCTGGCTGGCTATTCACAATCTTAAAATTTAGTGGAGACAGGGCGCTCTCCAGGGGTGGTCTGATGAGTGTTCAGGCAGGTGTTTAGGAGTTTCCATCGGTGTGACAACGGTGGAGAGTCCAGACCAGGTTTCCACCGTGCGCATTCCTGCTGAGTATGCCAATTTGGCTATCGCCTTCAGTAAGAAGAAGGCAACCCTCTTACCACCCCATCGACAGGGGGATTGCGTGATAAAACCTCCAGGTAAACGCTGCACTACCCAGGAGTCACGTGTATCCTTTGTCCCAGGAGGAGACATTGGCTATGGAGACATATGTCACGGAAGCCCTGGGACAGGGGTACATTCGGCCCTCCATGTCACCAGTCTCCTCGAGTTTCTTTTTTGTGAAGAAAAAGGAGGGTGGTTTGCATCCGTGTATTGATTTTAGAGGTCTAAATTCCATCACTGTGGGTTTTAGTTACCAACTACCTCTCATCGCTACGGCGGTGGAATCATTTCACGGGGCGCGATTCTTCACGAAACTGGATCTCAGGAGCGCGTATAATCAGGTGCGTATTCGGGAGGGAGATGAGTGGAAAACCGCGTTTAGTACCACATCTGGCCATTATGAGTACCTCGTCATGCCGTACGGGTTAAAGAATGCTCCAGCCATCTTTCAATCCTTCGTTGATGAGATTCTCCGAGACCTGCCCGGACAGGGTGTAGTGGTGTATATTGACGACATCTTGATCTACTCCGCTACATGCGCCGAGCATGTGTCTCTGG
This sequence comes from Oncorhynchus gorbuscha, assembly GCF_021184085.1. Classification (NCBI taxonomy): domain Eukaryota; kingdom Metazoa; phylum Chordata; class Actinopteri; order Salmoniformes; family Salmonidae; genus Oncorhynchus; species Oncorhynchus gorbuscha. Next base: position 76,493,178 of record NC_060174.1, read on the forward strand.
TGCACAAGGTTCTTGGGCGACTGCTGGAGCATGACCTGTACGTGAAGGCAGAGAAATGTGAGTTTTCCAAATGAGCCGTTTCCTTCCTGGATTATCGCATTTCCACCTCGGGGGTGGTAATGGAGGGTGACGGCGTCAAGGCCTTGCTTAATTGGCCGACTCCGACCATGGTAAAGGAGGTGCAGCGGTTCTTAGGGTTTGCCAATTACTACCGGAGGTTTATCCGGGGCTTTGGCCAGGTGGCGGCCCCTACTACCTCACTGCTGAAGGGGGGGCCGGTGCGTTTGCAGTGGCCAGCAGAGGCGGACAGACATTTCCATCGTTTGAAGGCGCTGTTCACGACGCGCCAGTGTTGGCGCATCCGGACCCTTCTTTGGCATTTATAGTTGAGGTGGACGCATCTGAGGCTAATGTTGGAGCTATGCTCTCCTAGCGCTCGGGTACGCCACCGAAGCTCCGCCCCTGTGCTTTTTTTCCGAAGAAGCTCGGGCCAGCGGAGCAGAATTATGATGTGGGGGATAGGGAGTTGTTGGCCATGGTTAAGCCCTGAAGGTGTGGAGACACTGGCTTGAGGGGGCTAAGCACCCTTTCCTCATCTGGACTGACCACCGTAACCTGGAGTATATCCGATCAGCTAGGAGACTGAATCCTCGTCAGGCAAGGTGGGCCATGTATTTCACCCAATTTTGTTTTTTCGATCTCGTATCGACCAGGTTCCCTCAATACTAAGGCCGATGCGCTGTCCCGCCTATATGACACTGATGACTGGTCCATCGATCCTACTCCCATCATTCCGTCTGCCAAGCTGGTAGCACCGGTAGTATGGGAGGTGGACGCGGACATCGAGCGGGCACTAAGGGAGGAACCTGCTCCTCCACAGTGCCTGCAGGGTCAGAGGTACGTGCCGGTCGCTGTTCATGATCAATTGATTCGATGGGCTCATAGTCTACCCTCGTCAGGTCACCTACTGGTGGCCTACCTTGGTAAGAGATGTGCGATTCAGAGTAAGCCTCCTAGGCATTTGCCATGAGGGAAATTACAACCCCTCCCCGTTCCACAACGGTCGTGGTCCCATCTATTGGTGGATTTTCTCACTGATCTTCCCCTGTCTCAGGGGAACACAACGATCCTGGTCGTTGTGGATCGGTTCTCGAAGTCCTGCAGTCTTATCCCGTTGCCCGGTCTCCCTACGGCCCTACAGACTGCGGAGGCACTGTTCACCCATGTCTTCCGGCACTACGGGGTGCATGAGGATATCGTTTCTGATCGGGGTCCCCAGCTTACGTCCCGAGTATGGAAGGCGTTTATGGAGCGTCTGGGGGTCTCGGTCAGCCTGACCTCGGGTTATCACCTGGAAAGTAATGGGCAGGTGGAGAGAGTGAACCAGGAGGTGGGTATTTTTCTGTGGTCGTATTGCCAGGACTGGCCAGGGGAGTGGGCGAGATACATCCCCTGGGCAGAAATGGCCCAGAACTCACTAAGCCACTCCTCTACCAACATGTCACCGCTTGAGTGTGTGTTGGGTTACCAGCCGGTTCTGGCACCATGGCATCAGAGCCAGACCGAGGCTCCTGCTGTGGAGGAGTGGATGCAGCGCTAAAAGGAAACCTGGAGAGCCGTCCAGGAGTCATTGCGTCAGGCGAGTGGACGGCAGAAGAAGAGCGCTGACCGTCACCGTAATGAGGCCCCCGTGTTTGCACCGGGGGACAGGGTCTCGACCCGAAACCTGCCCCTCCGCCTGCCCTGCCGGAAGCTGGGTCCGCAGTGTGTAGGGCCATTTAAAGTCCGAGGAGAATAAATTAGGTGTGTTATCGATTGTTACTCCCTTCGTATTATCGTATTAACCCCTTGTTTCATGTGTCTCTCCTCAGGCCGGTGGTAGCTGGTCCCATGCAGGAAGGTGAGGTTCCGGAGGTCCCTTCGCCCCCTCTGGACATCGAGGTGAGGGGCCTGCAGGACCTTGTGGACTGGTAGGGGTATGGGCCGGAGGAGAGGTGCTGGGATATATTGGATCCAACTATACTAAGTGAGTTCCATCGCCTCTATCCGGATCGCCCTGCACCTCGCCCCCCGGGCCGTCCCTGAGGCCGTATTCGGCGCACTGCGGGAGCCGCGCGTCGGGGGGGCTGTCACGAATACCACCTTCCTGTTCGGGTGCCTCTCGGCGGTCGTCGTCGCCGGTCTACTAGCTGCCACCAATCCCTTTTTCCTTAGTTTTTGTCTAACTGTTTTCACCTGTTCCTTGTTGAGGTTTTGGGATGGGTGTTATTTAGTTTGTTTTGCCCGCTGGTGTTTGTTGTTGCGTGTTGTTGTTGTTACGTTTGTTGTGTATCGTTGTCTTATGGGTTTTCGCTGTCCGGATTTTGTAACTAAGGTTTTGGGTTTGTTTGCACCTGTGTTAGGGCTTCACCCATGTTTGGACCTGTTACATTGTAGAGGACATTAAAGCGTTTTTCCCCGTTTTTCCCATTAAAGCGTTTTTTTGCTCTCTGCGTCTGACTCCACACCCATCACTCGCCCACTGTTACAATACCTGTATTTATTGGAAAGATGTTTGAAAAGGGTATTTTGTTCTGAAATGATATTGTAAATTGGAATGGTAGAGTTATGTCTTTCATGGAGTTATCAGAATTATACGGAAAGGTCTGCTCAATCCAAGAGTACAACCAATTGATTACAGCATTGCCCCAAAAATGGAGGAGGCGGGTGGCAGCGGGACGAGGTAGGGAACTGGTCTGTCTGTCCAATATAAAGGATCAAAACTGGCGGAGGAATAAAAATAGCATAAATAGGAAATACCAGTTTCATTTGAAGACCAGAATGTTGACAACTGTGCCATACAGATTGCAAAATAGTTGGGAAGATATTTCTGATGTACCGATTCCATGGTACAGGGTATATGAGTTGATGTATAAAACAACCAAGATTCAAGACTTGCTTTTCAGCTAAAATTATTATATAGAATTCTTGTCACCAACAAAATGTTGAATATTTGGGACGTAAAATCATCGAAGCTCAGCAGATTTTGTTGCAAGGATACAGAATCAATAGACCATTTATTTTGGTATTGGCTTCAGGTAGCCTGTCTCAGGATCAGGAACGGCTGAAAATGCATAGCATTGATCTAAAATTGACCCTAGAAATAGCACTGTTAGGAGATCTGGAGAGACTGGGTCAGTCAATTACTAATATACTAATACTCTTAGTAAAAGTATTTATCTTCAGCTCGCAATCTGTGGATTCTATTAGATAGATTGAAATTGTACGTTATAGTTGAAATATATGTGTTGGGTAGAAGAGATAGATAGGCCAGCAGAGATGGATAGGACGGGCTGAGGGAAGCTGAGGGTTGGGATGTGGAATTGGAGTGGAGTGGAGTTACTGTGTGAGAGATATTGATGGTCAAAGATAAAAGTAACAAAAACATAAAATAAAATGTCAAAATAAAACATAAAAGTACATTTGAATGTCACTAAGTGGAAGTGTTTTTACAACTAATGCCGGTTTGCCTGAGGATGATGCCGTGCAGTTGTTAGTACACATGCATATACACACAATCTCATTCAAATAAACACATACAAGAACACACACATACAGTGGGGAGAACAAGTATTCGATACACTGACGATTTTGCAGGTTTTCCTGTGAGAGACGGAATCTAAAACAAAAATCCAGAAAATCACATTGTATGATTTTTAAGTAATTAATTTGCATTTTATTGCATGACATTAGTATTCAATCACCTACCAACCAGTAAGAATTCCAGCTCTCACAGACCTGTTATTTGTTCTTTAAGAAGCCCTCCTGTTCTCCACTCATTACCTGTATTAACTGCACCTGTTTGAACTCGTTACCTGTATAAAAGACACCTGTCCACACACTCAATCAAACAGACTCCAACCTCTCCACAATGGCCAAGACCAGAGAGCTGTGTAAGGACATCAGGGTTAAATTGTAGACCTCCACAAGGCTGGTATGGGCTACAGGACAGTAGGCAAGCAGGTTGGTGAGAAGGCAACAACTGTTGGCGCGATTATTAGAAAATGGAAGAAGTTCAAGATGACGGTCAATCACCCTCGGTCTGGGGCTCCATGCAAGATCTCACTTCGTGGGGCATCAATGATCATGAGGAAGGTGAGGGATCAGCCCAGAACTACATGGCAGGACCTGCTCAATGACCTGAAGAGAGCTGGAACCACAGTCTCAAAGAAAACCATTAGTAACACACTACGCCGTCATGGATTAAAATCCTGCAGCGCACGCAAGGTCCCCCTGCTCAAGCCAGCGCATGTCCAGGCCTGTCTGAAGTTTGCCAATGACCATCTGGATGATCCAGAGGAGGAAAGGGAGAAGGTCGTGTGGTCTGATGAGTCAAAAATAGAGCTTTTTGGTCTAAACTCCACTCGCCGTGTTTGGAGGAAGAAAAAGGATGAGTACAACCCCAAGAACACCATCCCAACCGTGAAGCATGGAGGTGGAAACATCATTCTTTGGGGATGCTTTTCTGCAAAGGGAACAGGACGAATGCACCATATTGAGGGGAGGATGGATGGGGACATGAGATCTTGGCCAACAACCTCCTTCCCTCAGTAAGAGCATTGAAGATGGGTAGTGGCTGGGTCTTCCAGCATGACAATGACCCGAAACACTCAGCCAGGGCAACTAAGGAGTGGCTCCGTAAGAAGCATCTCAAGGTCCTGGAGTGGCCTAGCCAGTCTCCAGACCTGAACCCAATAGAAAATCTGTGGAGGGAGCTGAAAGTCCGTATTGCCCAGCGACAGCCCCGAAACCTGAAGGATCTGGAGAAGGTCTGTATGGAGGAGTGGGCCAAAATCCCTGCTGCAGTGTGTGCAAACCTGGTCAAGATCTACAGGAAACATATGATCTCTGTAATTGCAAACAAAGGTTTCTGTACCAAATATTAAGTTCAGCTTTTCTGATGTATCAAATACTTATGTCATGCAATAAAATGCAAAGTAATTACTTAAATCATACAATGTGATTTTCTGGATTTTTATTTTAGATTCCGTCTCTCACAGTTGAAGTGTACATATGTGTACATGTGTCTTTACATGCTTTGTAAGTAGGAAACACGGCCAATTTAGCTGGTTATCAAATACTTGTTCTCTCCATTGTACATGTAATAGTGCCAGACATGCACACAAACATATACAGTCGGCATTGCTGGTATGATTTTAGATGTCCTTTGTCCTTTGTTTTAAAATATATATATTTTTAAATTATTATTATTTGTTATTTTTTGCATTGTGGTTTGCTGTTTTCTTCTGTCTTTTCCTTTTTTCTCTTTAGTTCATTCTCTTGGTTGTTGGTGCATTGGGGGGGGGGTTCTTGGGGGTGGGGAATGGAATTAATTGTATTTTTACTTTTTTTTTCTTCCTAGGGGGGGGGAACTGTGGGAGTGGTCTCGAATAGTTGAGGGACAGCTATTGGGGAACTGTGGTGGGGTCTTGGAGGGTTAGGGTTCACGTTTTTTGGCCTGGTGGTAGATCGGTCAACATGCCCTTGAGCAGGGCATTGACCCTGGATGCTTCTGTGTGTCGCTCTGAATGGGAATCTGTTGGATGACTGGTATGACGAGGTTATTGAGCAGCTTCACTGCAGGTATATTGTATGTTTAAAATTTTCAATAAATAAAAAAATTAAAATAAATAAATAAGACAAAATCTGAAATAGAGTGTGCATAACTATTCATAACCCCCAAAGTCAATACTTTGTAGAGACACCTTTTTTTGTAGCAATTACAGTTGCAAGTGTCTTGGCGTATGCCTCTAAGCTTAGCACATCTAGCCACTGGGATTTTTGCACATTCTCCAAGGCAAAACTGCTCCAGCTCCTTCAAGTTGGATGGGTTTCGCTGGTGTACAGCATTCTTTAAGTCATACCACAGATTCTCAATTGGATTGACGTCTGGGCTTTGACTAGGCCATTCCAAGACATTTAAATGTTTCCCCTTAAACCACTTGAGTGTTGTTTTAGCAAAATGCTTAGGGTCATTGTCCTGCTGGAAGGTGAACCTCCGTCCCAGTCTCAAATCTCTGGAAGACTGAAACAGGTTTCCCTCAAGAATTTCCCTGTATTTAGTGCCATCCTTCATTCCTTCAATTCTGACCAGTTTCCCAGTCCCTGCCGATGAAAAACATCCCCACATGTTGATGGTGTTCTCAGGATGATGCTAGGTGTTGGGTTTGCGCCAGACATAGCGTTTTCCGTGATGAACAAAAAAATCTAATTTTAGTCTCATCTGTCCAGAGTACCTTCTTCCATATGTTTGGGGATTCTCCCAAACGTTCGCCTTTTGGCCTTTTGAACGTGTTTGCTTATTTTTTTATTTAAGCAATGGCTTTTTTTCTGGACACTCTTCCGTAAAGCCCAGCTCTGTGGAGTATACGGCTTAAAGTGGTCCTGTGTACAGATACTCCAATTTCCGCTGTGCTTTGCAGGTCCTTCATGGCTATCTTTGGTCCCTTTGTTGTCTCTCTGATTAATGCCCTCCTTGCCTGGTCTGTGAGTTTTGGTGGGCGGCCCTCTCTTGGCAGGTTTGTTGTGGTGCCATGTTCTTTCCAATTTTTATAATGGATTTAATGGTGCTCCGTGGGATGTTCAAAGTTTCAGATATTTTTTTATAACTCAAGCCTGATCTGTACTTCTCCACAACGTTGTCCCTGGCCTGTTTGGAGAGCTCCTTGTTCTTCATGGTGCAGCTTGCATGGTGGTGCCCCTTGCGTAGTGGTGTTGCAGACCCTGGAGCCTTTCACAATAGGTGTGTATATACTGAGATCGTGTGACACTTAGATTGCACACAGGTGGACTTTATTTAACGAATTATGTGACTTCTGAAGGTAATTGGTTGCACCAGATCTTATTTATGGGCTTCATAACAAAGGGGGTGTGTACTTAAATATGCACGCACCACTTTTCAGTTTATGATTTTTGAGAATGTTTTGAAACAAGCAATTTTTTCCTTTCACTTCACCAATTTTTAATATTTTGTGTATGTCTATTACATGAAATCCAAATAAAAATCTATTTAAATTAAGGTTGTAACTCAATAAAATAGTAAAAACACCAAGGATGATGAATACTTTTGCAAGGCACTATACTTAGTGTACATACCTACATACTATTATTATGTATTATGCACATACACATTTGTATTCTTACTGAAATGAATACAATTGACAAAACAAAACAAAACTTCTGCTATACAACTTCTCTTGTAGCATCTTCCACGCTTTGGATTTTTTGTTGTTGGTAATGGTTAATAAGAGTGGTGTGGTTGGGGTAGATCCTCATCAACCTCTGAGCGGAAAAAGGCGATCTGGAGCGTAGTGGTCCTCTTGAAGAGTGGTGTGATGGGTCAGATCTGCAGCTAAGAGAATCAGTACATTGCAACTTGATTCACTTGTGATTTTTAAAAGAAAAGGACATTCCTGAAGAAACTTTTTGGACAAAAATACAAAAATTAAATTCGTTTCGGCATGGACTCTACAAGGTGTTGAAAGCATTCCACAGGGATGCTGGCCCAAACTGTTGAGCGTAAAACCCCAGCAGCGTTGCAGTTCTTGACACACTCAAATACTACCATACCCTTTTCAAATACACTTAATTATTTTGTCTTGCCCATTCACCCACCCTCTGAATGGTACACATACACAATCCATGTCTCAATTGTCTTAAGGTTTAAAAATCCTTCTTTCTTCAACCTCATCTACACTGATTGAAGTGGATTTAACAGGTGACATCAATAAGAGGCTTTCACCTGGATTCACCTGGTCAGTCTATGTCATGGAAAGAGCAGTTGTTCCTAAGGTTTTGTGCACTCAGTGTATGCATGTAAGTACGCATGTACCTGTGTGTATATATATATATATATATATAAGTATGATCATTTTATTTGTATATACAACAAATAGTGTCTAATAAGCCCATGTGAGCTGGGCATCATGAAGATGCATGACACTATAATAAATCAAACTGATGTCTTTTCAACCAGGCTTTGCGTACTGGACACCTTCACTGGCTTCCTGCTTTTCACTATGTGATCGCAATACTGTTAGTGTTGTAATGACATAAAGGGTCCTCTTGAATCTTTATGTCATTGCAGCACTCTCTGATTACTTTACAGGTAATAAAGACAATGTGCAGCATGGCTGTTCCTCCTCCTCTGGCACCCCCTGCTAAGACAGAATCTTAGCAGAGTTATTAAGGAGTAAACAAGAACTGCTGAGAACCATCTCAAGGTCGAAATCCCCCTTCCCAGAGTGGCAGTATGATTTTAAACACCGATTCAATAGAACCATTGAGAGCTGGAAAACCTACAGGAGCACTGACCCTCTCAACACAATGACTGATGGATTTAACAAGGTTTATTAGAGATATATAGATTTAAAGATCTTACCGAGGCAGTGACCTGTATCAGAGCTATATAATGAAATTATTTAGAAGGGTTGGTCTTGTTCTGGAAACACTTAGTGAATGTTAAAACCTGTACACTTCCATTTGGACATGGTGGGGGAATGAACCTGAAGGGAAGTTCACTTGTAGGTACAGATGTATGTACAGATGTAGGATCTTAATATTTACATTTACATTTAAGTCATTTAGCAGACGCTCTTATCCAGAGCGACTTACAAATTGGTGCATTCATTAATATGATCACTCTTTTGTTTAAAGATCTTACTGAGAATTTTCTTGTTAAACAGGAAATGCAAACTTCTAAAGTTTGTCATTTCCATTCTCAAATTTCCGACCTAATTTGCCATAAAGAAAAATGTATCAACCCCTAAATAAAAGTTCCATTAATTATAATCCACATAATAATTCACATTTCCTGTTGCTGCAGCATTATTTTCCTGCTCTAGCAAACTGCCTGAAATTAACCTCCTACATCTGTAACTATAGCTCTGTGCCAAATATTGTATATGCCTTTGGGAGGGCCAGACACGTCAACAGCAGAGGGAACACTCACTGCACACAAAGCACAAGTCGTGTTGTTGTCATGCCCTGATCTGTTTCACTTGTCTTGTGATCGTCTCCACCCCCTCCACGTGTAGCTTATTTTCCCCGGTGTATTTATCCCTGTGTTTTCTGTCTCTCTGTGCAACCAGCGTGTTTTTTCCGTGCCTCTGCTTTTTAGAAATCTATTTTGCTTGTCCTCCCGGTTTTGACCCTTGCCTGCCCTGACTCTGAACCCGCCTGGCTGACTATACTACCTGCCCTGACCTCGAGCCTGCCTGCCACTCTGTACCTCCTAGTCTCTGACCGTGTTATGATCTTTTTGCCTGTCCATGATCATTCTCTTGCCTGCCCCTTGGATACTAATAAATATCAGAGACTCTAACCATCTGCCTCCCGTGTCTGCATCTGGGTCTCACCCTGTGCCAAAATAGTTTTAGTCAGTTTGTTATAAACCGGAATTACAAGATTAAGGCTTAATTTGCATTATTTTCCAAAGAGACAGGTTTAGTGAACAAGAGAAGGGGTGCCAGAGATACAGAGAGAGGGGAGTTTGCCATTCCCCAATTAACCTGTGGCAGCATGCAAGTGTGTGCGTTCATGTGTTTGTTTTGTGTATGTGATAGTGAGGTCATAAGGGTCCATGATAGTTAGTGGGATTTTAATTAGTAGGTAAAGTGTGTTTATGTTGACACTGCCCTATTAGTCTTCACTTCAGAGAATGTTCAATGCAGACACCTGGGGCCATCACCTCTCTTAATGAGCTATCACATCAAACAGACTCACGGACGTACACACACACACACACACACACACACACACACACACACACACACACACACACACACACACACACACACACACACACACACACACACACACACACACACACACACACACACACACACACACACACACCCTAAGGACTCCACACGCTACATGCGGCCCCGAGTTAACTCTCAAACACTTGTGTAACACTTAAGCTTGATTCCTCTCTGACCTTTGACAGCCACATCAAACAGCTGTGTAAAGTGCCATTCAATACCTGAAGAACATTGCCAAACTTCGTCCCAACCTCACTCAGTCTGACTCAGAGGAGCTTGTCAATGCTTTTATCTCCTCAAGGCTGGACTATTGCCTATTCCCGAAAGATTGGAAAGCTGCTTTGATCCTATCCCTCTTCAAAGGGGGAGACCGTCTAGACCCAAACTGTTATTGACCTATATCTATCCTACCCTGCCTTTCTAAAGTCTTCGAAAGCCAAGTTAACAAACAGATCACCGACCATTTCGAATCCCACCGTACCTTCTCAGCTATGCAATCTGGTTTCCGAGTGGGTCATGGGTGCACCTCAGCCACGCTCAAAGTCCTAAAAGATATTATAACCGCCATCGATAAAAGACAGTACTGTGCAGCCGTCTTCATCGACCTGGCCAAGGCTTTCGACTCTGTCAACCACCGCATTCTTATCGGCAGACTCAACAGCCCTGGTTTCTCAAATGACTGCATTGCCTGGTTCACCAACTACTTATTAGAGTTGTCTGGACCTCTGGCAGTCTCTATGGGGGTGCCACAAGATTCAATTATCGGGCCGACTCTTTTCTCTGTATACAACAATGATGTCGCTCTTGCTGCTGGTGATTCTCTTGATCCACCTCTACGCAGATGACACCATTCTGTATGCTTCTGGTCTTTCTCTGGACACCATGTTAACAAACCTCCAGACAAGCTTCAATGCCATACAACACTCCTTCCGTGGCCTCCAACTGCTCTTTAATGCAAGTAAAACTAAATGCATGCTCTTCAACTGATCGCTGCCCGCACCCGCCTGCCCTTCTAGCATCACTACTCTGGACGGTTCTGACTTAGAATATGAGGACAACTACAAATTCCTAGGTGTCTGGTTAGACTGTAAACTCTCCTTCCAGACTCACATTAACCTCTTATGCAAGGGGGCAGTATTTTCACATCCAGATGAAAAGCGTAACCCAAAGTAAACTGCCTGTTACTCATAACCAGAAGCTAGAATATGCATATAAATAGTAGATTTGGATAGAAAACTCTAAAGTTTCCAAAACTGTTAAGATAATGTCTGTGAGTATAACAGAACTCATATGGCAAGCAAAAACCTGAGAAAAATTTAACCAGGAAGTGGTAAATCTGAGGTTTGTAGTTTTTCAAGTGATTTCCTATCCAATATACAGTGTAAATTGGGTCAGATTGCACTTCCTAAGGCTTCCATTAGAAGACAACAGTCTTTGAACGTTGTTTCAGGCTTCTATTGTGAAAGGGGAGCGAATAAGAGCTGTTTCAACCAGAGGTCTGGCAGAAAGCCTTTAGTTTAGTTACGCAAGCGGCCGTGAGCACAAGCTCCGTTCCCTTCAATTTCCGGTTGGAATATTATTGAAGATTTATGATAAAAACATCCTAAAGATTGATTATATACATCGTTTGACATGTTTCTACGAACTGTAATGGAATTATTTTGACTTTTCGTCTAGACTTAGTGCCCACGCCTTGTGCATTTGGATTACTGGACTAAACGTGCAAACAAAAAGAAGGTATTTGGACATAAATTATGGACATTATGGAACAAAAAACATTACTGAACATAACGCGCCAATGTAAACTGAGATATTTGGATATAAATATGAACGATATCGAACAAAACAATCATGTATTGTGTAACATGAAGTCCTATGAGTGCCATATGATGAAGATCATCAAAGGTTAGTGATTCATTTTATCTCTATTTCTGCTTTTTGTGACTCCTCTCTTTGACTGGAAAATGGCTGTGTTTTTCTGTGACTCAGAGCTGACCTAACATAATCGCATGGTATGCTTTCGCCGTAAAGCCTTCTTGAAATCGGACACTGTGTTGGATTAACAACATGTTTATCTATAAAATGGTGTATAATACTTGAATGTTTGAAGAATTTTAATTATGAGATTTCTGTTTGAATTTTGTGCTCTGCACTTTCACTGGCTGTTGTCAAATCGATCCCGTTAAATTCTTATGGTATAGCGGACGCTTGCGTCCCACTTTGCTAAAACCAGGGAAAATGCAGCACGGCAAATTCAAATAAATTGATATAAAAATCAAACTTTCATTAAATCACACATGTAAGATACTCAATTAAAGCTACACTGGTTGTAAATCCAGCCAACATGTCAGATTTTTAAAAGGCTTTTCTGCGAAAGCATAAGAAGCTATTATCTGATGATAGCGCGACAGTAAACAAAGAGGGTAGCTTATTTCAACCCTGCAGGTGCAACACAAAACACAGAAATAAAATATAAAACATGCTTTACCTTTGACGAGCTTCTTTTGTTGGCACTACAATATGTCCCATAAACATCACAATTGGTCCTTTTGTTCGATTAATTCCGTCCATATATATCCAAAATGTCAATTTATATGGCGCATTTGATCCAGAAATAACAGCGCATCGTCACTACAAAATATTTCAAAAGTTGCCTGCAAACTTTGCCAAAATATTTCAAACTACTTTTGTAATACAACTTTGTATTTTTAAACGTTAATAATCGATCAAATTGAAGACGGTCTATCTGTGTTCAATACAGGAAGACATCACACCAAGCTACTTTTCAAGTATTGCGTAACTGTCAACAGTGTTACGCAGTTCCTAGTTGGCCCTACTTCTTCATTGCACAAATGAGTAACCTCAACCAAATTCCAAAACTGGTGACATCCAGTGAAAGCAGTAGGAACTGAAAACAAGTTCCTAAGAAATATCGTTTGCCAATGAGAACTCAGTGAACAGACAGAACAGACAACCGTTCAAAAAAAATTCTGAACGGTTAGTCCTCTGGGTTTTGCCTGCTACATAAGTTCTGTTATACTCACAGACATGATTCAAACAGTTTTAGAAACTTCAAAGTGTTATCTATTCAAATCTACTAATAATATGTATATCTTATATTCTTGGCATGAGTAGCAGGAAGTTGAAATTGTCCACGCTATTTATCCAAAAGTGAAAATGCTGCCCCCTATACCTTAAGAAATTAATGGGATTTGAGCCATAAGAAGTTAAGCATCTCCAATCCAAAATTAAATCTAGAATCGGCTTCCTATTTCGCAACAAAGCATCCTTCACTCATGCTGCCAAACATACCCTCGTAAAACTGACCATCCTACCGATCCTCGACTTCGGCAATGTCATTTACAAAGTAGCCTCCAACACTCTACTCAGCAAATTGGATGTAGTCTATCACAGTGCCACCCGTTTTGTCACCAAAGCCCCATATCCTATCCACCACTGCAACCTGTATGCTCTGGTTGGCTGGCCCTCGCTTCATATTCGTTGCCAAACCCACTGGCTACAGGTCATCTATAAGTCTCATCTCAGCTCACTGGTCACCATAGCAGCACCCACCCATAGCACGCGCTCCAGCAGGTATATTTCACTGGTCATCCCCAAAGCCAACTCCTTCTTGGCCGCCTTTCCTTCCAGTTCTCTGCTGCCAATGACTGAAACGAATTGCAAAAAAAAAAATACATTTTTGAACCTGGAATCTTATCTCCCTTACTAACTTTAAGCATCAGCTGTCAAAGCAGCTTACCGATCATTCCACCTGCACACAGCCCATCTGTAAATAGCCCACCCAACTACCTTATTTAAATGTTTTGTTCGTTTGCACCCCTGGATCTCTACTTGCACATTAATCTTCTGCCCATCTATCACTCCAGTGTTTAATTGCCAAGTTGTAATTATTTCGCCACTATGGCCTATTTATCGCCTTACCTACCTAATATTACTACATTTGCACGCTGTTTCGTCTTCCACTGAAGTCGAGCCCTTTCCTTGTTCGAGCGGCATTCGGTGGTCGACGTCACCGGCTTTCTAGCTACTGCCGATCCACTTTTCATTTTCCATTTGTTTTGTCTTTGTTTCACACACACCTGTTGTCAATCCCACAATCACTTGTTCATTATTTAAGCCTCTGTTCCCCACATGGTTTTTGTGAGTGATTGTTTATCGTATTTCGGTCCGTCTGTGTGTGCTCAAGATGTTACATTGTATCATTGTCTTTCTTGAGTAAAGCATGTTTATTTACTTGTATCTGCTGTCCTGTGCCTGACTCTCTCACCAGCTACACACAGGACTCTTTACACACGCAGTGCTATTGACTGTAGGTTTGTTTATTCCATGTGTAACTTGTTTTTTGTTGCACTGCCTTGCTTCATCTTGGCCAGGTCGGAGTTGTAAATGAGAACGTGTTCTCAACTAGTCTACCTGGTTAAATAAAGGTGAAATAAAAAATGTAAAAATAATAAAATTGCAACTCACTCTTCCTCAGGATCCCTGGCAGGAGTCTCCAGAATCTCCAATACATCCAGAAGAGCCTTGCCAGGATCTTGATGAGAGTGTGGAAACACCATCACATCTCCCCCACCCTGGCATCTCTTCACTGTCTCCCCATCTCATGCATTGCAATGCCCTTCCTTATCTTAAAATAACTGCTCTCCCTCCATAACACCACCCTCAGATCAAGCGATAGCCTGCTCCTCCACGCCCCCCAGGACCAAATGCCTCTCATTGGGGTATCGACGGCCCCCAGCGTCTGGAATGCCCTCCCAGACCACCTGAAGGCACCACAAACTGTTGGCTCCTTTAAAAACGGCATAAAGAGATTTCTCTTTTAGAAGATTTTATGATGATAGCTGTGCTCCTTGGTGTGCTTGTACTTTGTAGTATCAGCTGGGTTCTTTGTGTCAGTTGCCCTGTCTAGTTGTGTCCCCAAATAAAATAAAATGCACTTTTGAGATGATTCTGTACAATGAAAAGTGCTTTACGAATGTAATAAATCATTATAATTCACAGTACATCCACCGACACGAAGACTAACTGTACTTTGAAATAGGCAAACAAACACAACCATGATGTTATTCTGTAATTCCCTGCTACAGTAGAGTGTGTTGTTGGTAAAAAGGTTATAATGACTTGATATGAGCTTGGAGGTTATGAGACACCCACAGGACTCATTAGGACCCTATCTGGAGGAGGGAGGGGGTGTCAGGAGGGGGCAGTGCGTGTGTGTGTGTGGGAGGGGAGGGGTCATTAAAAAGCGACTGCCCCTATAAACCAACTAATCCCTTTGTGCGACTGCCCCTATAAACCAACTAATCCCTTTGTGCGACTGCCCCTATAAACCAACTAATCCCTTTGTGCGACTGCCCCTATAAACCAACTAATCCCTTTGTGCGACTGCCCCTATAAACCAACTAATCCCTTTGTGCGACTGCCCCTATAAACCAACTAATCCCTTTGTGCGACTGCCCCTATAAACCAACTAATCCCTTTGTGCGACTGCCCCTATAAACCAACTAATCCCTTTGTGCGACTGCCCCTATAAACCAACTAATCCCTTTGTGCGACTGCCCCTATAAACCAACTAATCCCTTTGTGCGACTGCCCCTATAAACCAACTAATCCCTTTGTGCGACTGCCCCTATAAACCAACTAATCCCTTTGTGCGACTGCCCCTATAAACCAACTAATCCCTTTGTGCGACTGCCCCTATAAACCAACTAATCCCTTCGGGGCATTGATATGAGTCAGAAACATTTATTCTTGTGGAAATTGACTACAAATTGTAAATAGGATCATTTGGGTGAAACATTTATTCTTGTGGAAATTGACTACAACTTGGAAATAGGATAATTTGGGTCATAAAGTCAGTCTCATCTAAAATGGAGTTTGTAACTTCAGTGCTTTACAACAAGTAAATGAAGGTTGCGTTTTGGATAACAATTATGTCTACAAATCAAGCCCTCTCGGTTGTTATTATAACACCACGTCTCGTTAATCATAAGGCATACCCCCCCCCCCCCCCGCTCTTCTTCTTACCAGAAAGATGCTTGTTTCTGTCGGCGCGATGCGTGAAGAAACCAGCTGGCTGTACTGACTCCGATAGCGTGTCTCGAGTGAGCCATGTTTCCGTGAAGCAAAGAACGTTAAAGTCTCTTCAAATCAAATCAAATGTTTTTATATAGCCCTTCGTACATCAGCTGATATCTCAAAGTGCTGCACAGAAACCCAGCCTAAAACCCCAATCAGCATGCAATGCAGGTGTAGAAGCACGGTGGCTAGGAAAAACTCCCTAGAAAGGCCAAAACCTAGGAAGAAACCTAGAGAGGAACCAGGCTATGTGGGGTGGCCAGCCCTTGTCTGGCTGTTTCTTGCCAATTATTTGCCTACTTTAGTAATGTCATCGTATTTCCACGCCACTCTAAGTTAGTGTAATTCAGAACTAAACAGTCCACAGCCTCTGAGGTTAAACCCTTGTCTAGGGCACAAATACAGAAGGTAACCCACTTCATTCATTTGATAACCCAGTTGTGAAACAATTTATGTAAACTGACGTTATTTGTTGCTTATTTTCTATTTCCAGGGCATAAACTAGCCTGGTGGATTCAGCCTGATCGCTGTGTTCACCATTCTATTTCACGATATCTGAAGTGAAATAGAAAGGTGAACACAGTGATCAGGTTAGTTCCATTATACTGTACCTGACATGTGATTCATAATAAGACTAAGCAAATAGCCTATTCAATAGACTCCATAAAGATCATTTAAACATACAAGCAAGCATTTGGAAACTAGTGACGTTGACTAGAAAATAATTGGTCTGAGAATTGGCTATATAAAAAGGTAAATATTTAATTAACATTGTGCACAAACAAGACATAC
The DNA here is from genome assembly GCF_021184085.1 of Oncorhynchus gorbuscha. Classification (NCBI taxonomy): domain Eukaryota; kingdom Metazoa; phylum Chordata; class Actinopteri; order Salmoniformes; family Salmonidae; genus Oncorhynchus; species Oncorhynchus gorbuscha. The sequence goes on from NC_060174.1 coordinate 76,509,869, forward strand.
AGCTTACATTACAAGCATTAAAATATATTATTCTGAGAATATAGATCCTAAGGTTAACTTACAGGACAAAGCATGAACAAAGAGCCGTTTACTAGGCCAGAGGCCTATAAGCATAGGTAATGAGAATTGATAATACAACCTTCCTCAATGGACTGGATACAGGATAAGAGAGAGAACAAAGGCAGTTAATTATAACATCTGAAGGTGTAACCTTTCAACCCAAAACCAACAGCCATTGGCCAATCAAACAATACCAAGTTTACAGTGTAATCTGACCACCAAGGCCCACTCTCCACATGGTGTCACAGCATCAAAGAACTTGTGATGGGGATGACACCAATGTAAATAAGACAGAATTCATGAGAAGATAATAAAACCCCTTTCCATAATGTAATTCAGAGTTCACCCTGTACAGATACAAGTAACCACGGAGATAATACATCCACATAGATAGCATCAGAGTTATCCTCAGTGAACAACTTCAGATAGAATAATGCTATATTATCCATGTTTGGCATCTATAACTCATTCAATAGTTAGTCCTCTGAATACTGTAACAGAGATATTTTGGACCCCTCAGAGCGGGAAGGACTTACTAGTCCTTGTGTTCCTGGACCATTTTCCATGCAACTCCAGGTGGCAGAGCACATTAATTAGAGTCTACTGTTTGTCTGTGACCAACCAGTATCTTTGATGAGGGGCCGGGAGCTGAACTATGCCCATCAATGGGGCTCTGGCGAAGACCTCACCTCCAGCCCCACCACTTGTCTGCTCATCAACGGTTGTCGATGGGGAGAACAGAACTAGGTAGGTTTAGTCTGACCTGTTCAAACTTCAACATTGTACCTGTTTGTGTGTCAGATATTAACTATCCTAACTGCCATTGGTATAGATCAGTGACTATGTGTGTACGTGTTCATAGAAACATGTATGGAGACTTGCAAGATGATGTGATGAAGTCCAGACTGACAGACAGGCTTGATAGTGATGTCTCTGAATGGAGAGAAACCCGGCATTCGGCATTACAATTTTACTAGACAACTTTTACTTGTATTGTCTTTTTTGAATGGCATCAGTCAATATGGGGAGGGAGAAACCATTTGTATTCTGCACCAGCATCAGGGTATTCCAAACATTACACTGAGTATACATAAATATTAGGAAGGTGTTCCTAATTTATGTTGCACCCCCCCCCCCCTCCCTTTGCCCTCAGAACAGCCTCAATTTGTCAAGGCATGGACTCTACGAGGTGCCGTAAGCATTCCACAGTGAAGCTGGATCCATGTTGACTAATGCTTCCCACATGTGTCATGTTGTCTGTCTGTCCTTTCGGTGGTGGACCATTGTTGATGCACACGGGAAACTGTTGAGCGTGGAAAAATCAGCAGTGTTGCAGTTATTTACACAAACTGGTGCGCCTGGCACCTACTACCATACCCAGTTCAAAGGCTTTTAAATATTTTGTCTTGACCATTCACCCTCTGAATGGCACACCTACACAATCAATGTCTCAGTTGTCTCAAGACATACAATTCCTTCTTTAACCTGTCTCCGCCCATTCATCTACACTGATTGAAGTGGATTTAACAACTGACATCAATACGGGACCACATCTTTCACCTGGATTCAGCTGGTCAGTCTATGTCATAGAAAGAGCAGGTTTTCTTAATGTTTTGTATACTCAGTGTTTACGGGACACCACACAGGAAGGTATGACCACTGACATGTTTGCCAAGGTAGCCCAATAACCACCAGACAAAATGTTGAGAGGCACAGTATCTGTATCAGCTTGGAATGACAATAAAATATTAACTGTGCACATTGTTATATTAGCAGAACACTGCTAATATATAAAGGCTTATTTATTCTACATGGACTTGTTACTACATTTGAAAGTTTGTCGTGACTGGACTACCATTAATGTGATGACTGTTATTTTATCAAATCAATTAACTATGTTTAATTGTTACATGATTCAATTAATCATGTAACAATTAACACATTAGTAGTCATGGGGCACCACGGGAAAAGTTCATTAACCTCTCTGGGATATGTTAGCGTCCCACCTGGCCAAAAGCCAGGGAAAATGCAGAGCGCCAAATTCAAATAAATTAATATAAAAATTTTACTTTCATTTAATCACACATGCAAGATAGCAAATTACAGCAACACTTGTTGTGAATCCATCCAACGTGTCAGATTTCAAAAAGGCTTTTTGGCAAAAGCAAATGATGCTATTATCGGAGGATAGCACCTCTGTAAACAAAGAGAGAAAAGCATATTCAACCCTGCAGGCGCGACACAAAACGCAAAAATAAAAATATAATTCATGCCTTACCTTTGACGAGCTTCTTTTGTTGGCACTCCAATATGTCCCATAAACATCACAAATGGTCCTTTTGTTCGATTATTTCTGTCGATATATATCCAAAATATCCATTTATTTGGCGCATTTGATCCAGAAAAACACCGGTTCCAACTTGCGCAACGTGACTACGAAATATCTCAAAAGTTACCTGTAGACATTGCCAAAACATTTCAAACTAATTTTGTAATACAACTTTAGGTACTTTTGGAGTGAATAATCAATCAAATTGAAGATGGGATGATCTGTGTTCAATACAGGAGGAAAACAAACTGTAGCTAGCTTTCTGGTCACGCTCCTCTAACAGTACACTACAAGTGACCCTCGTTCTGAACAGGGCTACTTCTTCATTACACAAAGGAAAAACCTCAACCAATTTCAAAAGACTGGTGACATCCAGTGGAAGCGGTAGGAACTGCAAGAGGGTCCCTTAGAAATCTGGATTCCCAATGAAAAACCATTGAAAAGAGAGTGACCTCTGGTCCTTCTGTAGCTCAGTTGGTAGAGCATAGCGCTTGTAACGCCAGGGTAGTGGGTTCGATTCCCGGGACTACCCATACGTAGAATGTATGCACACATGACTGTAAGTCGCTTTGGATAAAAGCGTCTGCTAAATGGCATATATTATTATTATTAAAACAAAGAAAATCTGAATGGTTTGTTCTCTGGGTTTTGCCTGCTAAATAAGTTCTGTTATACTCACAGACATGATTCAAACAGTTTTGAATGCATTTCATCCGGACGTGAAAATACTGCCCCGTCACCAAGAATTAATATGTTACTATCTCTAGACTTAAACTCTAAAGATATTTATATCTCTTACATCAATCAGTCAATTATTAATCATTACTTCATCAGTCTAATTCTGAAAGTCACAAAATCCTTGGATATCTGCACAAACCCTAACCTAATGTATGAATCAGCAATACACATATTGGCTTAATTATTTATTTACTAACTAACTAACTAATCACACAAAAATACATAAATACACACAGTATAGGTTGAATTGATTACTAACATAATGCAATGAAAAGTCCCTAATGGACTAACCCGATATGATGACTTGTTACACAATGGAAAGGGGTGGGGAAAGAAAGAACGGGAGAGACAGAGGGGACCCATTGTACATACAGTTGGAAAACTATGCTTGTGGGAATGTGAATACTTTGCACATGAACCACCGCCCATTAAAAAAGAATTGCAATGTACATTTTTACGCTTGGAGGTCTTTGTTGTCTCTCTCTATTGAAATTGCCTGGTCGAGTTTACTAAACTAAAATACTGCTGCAGACTGAATGTTCCGATGTAGTCTTTCTCTTCTTCACTCGAGAGCTTCAGAGTCTTACCATTTTCTGGTCTGGTAGTTTTAATTGCAACCATTTCAACGTCTCAATTGTCCTCACATTCTCTGGTCTCAATGATTGATTATTCAGGGTATAGCTAGGACCACTTTACACACCAGCAGCAACCCAGCATGTTTTGGTCTCTAGAGATTTTATTCTTCACGCGTATTAAGAGTTTTTAACCATTTGTAACATATTCAGCTCACACTGCAAGTGTACAGGTCTAATGTAAATTTAGTTAGCAGTCCTTTTATTCACTCACCTTGGAGGGCGGTTCCATCACGTTGCCACAATGTCTGTGCTCACGTGGACGTGGATACTGACTTGGAGTTTATATGAAAAACAATTCTCATTTAGAAGGCTAATATCACATTTAATCTTCTCACAAATAGTTTCATATTTAATCATATGTTTTACAACATTTAAATCTGATAACTGTGACATATACATTTGTAGAGTTACAGTTATCTTTTTATTCCAGCCTTAATGACCTCACAAAGGAATTCACTTTTGATCATTGTTTGGATCCCCACCAAACATTTTCCACATTCTTTATGTTAGAAATATTGTTTAATTATCCACTTTTGGATGTTGGAGTTATGGCGGCAGATTCTCTCTCTACACACATTAGATTCCTTTGTTAAATACTGCCGAGCCAGAGAGAGAAAGTTTACGACCGGACGTTAAAGTCATAACCCCCCCACCTCCTCTCTGGTGGGAGAGAGGGGAGGGGGCTCTCTGAAGAGTGAAAGTCATGACAAGTTATTAAAACACTTAGATATTCTAAACTATCTACATCTAGCAATTGCATTCTTCTCATATTACTCTGTAGGCTACTGACCTATTCAAAGCTTCTTCTGGCATCTTACCATCTCACCATTGTATTTATTGAACTCAACCTTAAGGAGGCTTGTTTGTTGTGATTGAGTGGGCGGGTGGGAACAGCTGCAGGTAAGGTTCTGACAGATGGGTGTTGCTTGGTGGTGGCAAGGACACACCCAAGAAACACCCACATCAAATCACAACCCCAAGTCAACTCATGTTTGGCTTCTGTCATGGCCGCCAGCATTTCTTGAGGAGCAAGCTAAAAAATGAGGCCAAATCAGCAGGTGCAGTTCCCCTTTAAAATAGTTCCGTCTCGGTGAGAATGGATGGGTAAAGGTGGTAAAAATAGTTGCGTAGGGCTGGTTCATGATATACCACTATCTCCATTGGCCATGGCATTTCTCTGTAAACAACTGTTCCCTCTTAAAAAAACATATCACTGTAGTAAGTAACTCAAAGTGCTTTTAAAGGCTATGGCCATGAAACTCACTAATCCGATGGATGTCACGCAGGCACGAACGCACACACACGTCACTATTTGGCATTTTTTGTGTGGGAGGGATACAAAGGTCACCGCTTTTACATGGATTCAGTTTTAAGGGAATTTAAAAGCTGGCAAAACATCCACTCTCATTATTGTCCCAATGGGTATTTGACATCATCAGCTCAAATACCAGCAGAATTATTCAGGAGTTCAAAATGTCGAGGATACATACAGGTAACTTCCAATATAATGAAAACACTTGAGTGACTGACGGACAAAGTATATTGAAAGCAGGTGCGGTTTCAGAGTTAATTAAGCAATTAACATCCAATCATGTTTAAGCTCAAATATAAAAATGCTGGGCAGGGCTGTTATTTTGGAAATGGCTATGCCCCCATCGAATAGCAATGCCCCCATCCACAGGGCATGAGCGGTCACTGAAGGTTTTGATGACTATGAAAATGATGTTAACCATATGCCATGGCCATCCCAGTCACCAGATCTAAACCCAATTGAAAACTTACGGGGGATTCTGGAGCAAAACAAAACAAAATTATGACATTTCTTGTGGAACAATGGTGTTTCATTCCTCCAATAGAGTTTCAGACACTTGTAGAATCTACACCAAGGTGCATTGAAGCTGTTCAGGCTCGTGGTGACCCAAAGCCCTTTTAAGACACTTTATGTTGGTGTTTCCTTTATTTTGGCAGTTACAGTGAGCTCCAAAATTATTGAGACAGTAACGTATACACCGGGAGTCAGGTGCAGAAGGTGAGTCAAATCAAATGTTATTGGTCAAATACACATGGTTAGCAGATGTTAATATGAGTGTACCGAAATACTTGTGCTTTAAGTTCCAATCATGCAGTAATATCTAACAAGTAATCTAACAATTTCACAACAACTACCTTATACACACAAGTGAAAAGGAATGAATAAGAATATGGACATATAAATATATGGATGAGCGATGGCCAAACGGTATAGGCAGGATGCAGTAGATGCTTTAGAGTACAGTATATACATATTAGATGAGTAATGTAGGGTATGTAAACATTATATCAAGTGGCATTGTTTATTAAAGTGACTAGTGATACATTTATTACATACCATTTTTTATTATTAAAGTGGCTAGAGATTTGAGTCAGTATGTTGGCAGCTGCCACTCAATGTTAGTGATGGCTGTTTAACAGTCTGATGGCCTTGAGATAGAAGCTGTTTTTCAGTCTCTCGGCCCCTGCTTTGATGCACCTGTACTGACCTCGCCTTCTGGATGATAGCGGGGTGAACAGGCAGTGGCTCGGGTGGTTGATGATCTTTTTGGCCTTCCTGTGACGTCGGGTGGTGTAGGTGTCTTGGAAGGCAGGTTGTTTGACCCCGGTGATGCGTTGTGCAGACCTCACTACCAGATAAACTGAACAAACATGAGCGATGGGCGAACACAACACTACCTAATGACTGACACTACTGAGGGCTAAATAAAGGGAGAGTAATCAGGGTGATGATGAAGTCCAGGTGTACATAACGATGGGGAGCAGGTATGCGCAATGATGGTTGCCAGGTGTGTGTAATGTGGGTTGCCAGGACTGGTGTCATCGTGAGCAGGACCGTTGATGTTGAGTGCCGGTAGGAGGGAGCAGGAGTAGGTGTGACAGACAGTGACATTTACTTTTGTTTTTTTGGCTCTGTACTCCAACACTTTGGATTTAAAATGATACAATGACTATGAGGTTAAAGTGTAGACCGTCAGCTTTCATTTGAGAGTATTTTCATCGATATTAGGTGAAACGTTTAGAAATTATAACACTTTTTGTACATAGTCCCACCAAATGTATTGGGACAAATTCATTTGTGCATTAAAATAGTAAAAGGTTAAGTATTTGGTCCCATATTCCTAGCACGCAATGATTGCATCAAGCTTCTACAAACTTAGATGCATTTGCTGTTTGGGTTGTTTCAGATTATTTTGTGACCAATAGGAATGAATGGTAAATATTGTATTGTATCATCTTGGAGTCACTTTTATTGTAAATAACAATATAATGTTTTTCTAAACACTGCTACATTAATGTGGATGCTACTGTGATTACAGATAGTCTTGAATGAATCGTGAATAATGATCAGTGTCTCCTGAAGTCAACAATCAGCTCCTTCATTTTTTTCTTTACGTTGAGGGAGAAGTTATTTCCCTGGCACCACTCCACTAAGCAAGTTTAAGCGGTCCGGTTCAAAGCCTATGAAAATCCTGTTATCTACAGTGTGTGTAGTTTGGGAGTGTATATGAATGGTTGTCATCGTGAGCAGAATTAGTGTCTGGCAGTGGATGAGGGAGATTACCCTTGTACCGTCACAACAGAACTCTCCAATGGGTTTTAAAGTTGAATGGCTCTTCTTCTAATTCGTTCACAAAGCCCTAATGATGTTAAAGGGTTATTGGATTACATTACTACATGTCCTATTGCACCGTCCCCCTCATTCTCTTCCATGTATCCTGTCCTATTCCTCACTACTGGAATGGATGAGTGTATAACAGTTTTCCTTTCCCTTTCATGACTCACTCTGAAATGTTTTCCTGTGGTTACAAAGTGAAAAAGTCAGAGGGATTTGGATATTATGAAATATTTAATACATTTAATGGCGTACTTGTACATATGCAATATAGACAAGTGATAAGCATTGGATACATTAGTCTTCTTAAGCATGGACCACTACTGTTATTTTAGTTAGCATTGTCATTCTATACATTCTATTCTACACATCAAATCTTCAACAGCGTCAAGTGCACTCAAAGAAAGTGTGCACTTCTCAGGTGTGCACTCATAAAGTACTGTCGTTCTCATGTAGTGACTGGCAGGCCTGAGAAGTACACTTAAAAATACAATTGTCTAATGGATTATTCACATACAGTAAATCAGTAAAAGGCCGAAGAGCCTTAAAAGTTATAGTAATATAAAAACGTGATCTTGTTAAACGGTGTGTCTTAGTGTTTATAATAGTCGCCAGGCGGCAGAAGAATTACTTTGGCTCCATTTCACAGATGAAGTTTGTTCCTGTCTCCCCTACAAAAACTGTCTCCCCTCACAGAAAACTACTTCTGTATGAAATGAGATCAATTAAGTCTACCACACATTGCTGAATATTAACAGCTAGTATACAGTACATACAAAACCCCACACACAGTATCTCCTGTGGTAAAAACTGAATGATTTAGTTGGCCTACTGCCCCTCGGAGTAGGATAAAGTTACCATTAGACACTCATCTAAGGTCAATTTGGGATCCTCCTTAATGGTTAAGGTCAGCATTTGGGAAGGGTAGGATCTGATCTTAGATCTGTGCCTGAGGGTCACTTGTACCTGGAGTCTTTTCCCTCTGCTCTCTGCACGTGCTCAGACGGCCTTGCCCATAATGAGGAGGCTCATGAGGAAGACCATGATAAAGAAGAGCCACATGAAGAGTCGGTCCATGACCTTGGCCACCTTCCTCCACTCACCCGTACGTCTCTGAGTGGAACGCTGGTCATGATAGCAGCTGGCGATGTACTCTATGTTCCTGCGGAGCGCCTGGTGCTGACACACACACTGGACGCTCACCACCACCTCCCTCCTACCCCTATCCTCTGCACCTCCTAATGATCCTTTCCTTCTTTCACCTCCTCCTTCCACAGAGCCTCTCTCTCCTCCTCCTCTTGCACCTCCTCTCTCTCCTCCTCCTCCCATTTTTTCCTCTGCCCCTCCCATGCACCCAATTTTTCCTCTGAAACGCTTCTCTCTTTCTGCCTCTCCTCCTTCTCCCTCCTCTTTTCCTGCTGCTCCCTCTTCCTCCTCTTCTGCATCTATACTTACAAACAGGTCGTCTTTCCACCTACTGGGCTCAAACATTTGGTATGACCCTTTCTTCACATCCAGTCTATTCCCCTCCTCTTTCTCTTCTGGAGTCTTTACGCCCACCCCTCCCACTTCCTCTTCACCCCTCCCTTCCATGCCCCCCCAGGCCTGCCCGTTCACATCCCAGTTAGTACCTCTAGTTTGGGGGTTGATATTGTGGTCGGGTGGGGGCTCAGGCGGGGCCTGTTTCTTGGGGGTGCCAGTGAAGCAGTTCTCTCCCACCTCGAAGACGAAGCAGATCCGTGCCAGGTAGTGCAGGATGAAGCGGCGGGCCCATTCAGGGACAGGACGCGCCTCCGGACCACAGTGATGGATATTCATGATGAAGATAGTCAGGGCGGTCGATGCGGTGATCATCGTCATGGTAGCAATGTAGTACTTCCCTGTGGAGAAATAGTGATCAGCAATACAGTCTATTCCATGTATAACAACTCAAACATTCAAACATAATCATTCAATGTAATGGTATACATTGGGTAACATAACATCACTGCCTTGCAGGATTCTAGACCGTGTTAAATAGACAGACAAGTATAATTGCTCCAGAGAGAGAAGGCAGGGTATAGGTTATCACGCTGTGGTTGCAGCACATTAAATTATCTGGACAGCCAATATCGACTTGCCTGGCCTCTGTACCATTACATCAACATTATCCTACATACACCAACACAATTTAGTACAGCAGCTCTCTAAGCCAAGCACACACAAATACTACAACTCACACACAAATACTACAACTCAAATCATTGCTATATTGAAATACAAATGCAAAAATGCCTACACTCTTGTTTAACTCTGCATGCATTTCAAAGTTGATTCAAATTGAATAAGTGCTTTTTGCTCATCCCAATACTATCACAATAAAATATGGAACAGTATAGTGAATGTACATAGAAAATATGCTTACTCAGTATTCATAAAGGTCTCCCTGCTGTGTATCACATATCTACTATTCCAGGCAGTTAAATGGAGCAGCAGAGAGAGGCTGTATGAGGACATTGTGCTGAGCAAGACCCCTTCAATATTCACTAAACATTTCTGCCCGAGTTTATGGGAGATGAAGATCTATAAAAGTCTCTGAGGCGAGCTGGTCAGTCTCTG